>NW_026725869.1:0-53009 GCF_029784015.1 Lycium ferocissimum
ATTTTGGTATAATTTTGTGTATATATTACGTAAATCGTACTTTTAGACGTACGCGAACGAGCCGTGGGTGTTATGGGTACTGTTGGGTTTTGTCAGTCACTATGTTATCGTACAGAAGTAGCGGTAGCCTCTTCGGCCCGCCTTGTCCTACGTCATGTATATATTTATGTATGTGTATATATGTCTGTACTTTTTAAGACGCTTTAAGTTATGTATCGACTTTAGTATTTTATCTAGAATTTCAAAAAAAAAATCTATCGATCGCCATGTTCGAGTGTAAGTAGCAAATGTTGAGTCCTCAGACAGGGTAAGCCCGGTCACTTGTCACGGCCCTAGGTTGGGTCGTGACAAAAACCTTCTGAAGTATGATGTGTTGTGGCGTCCAGATGGAGTGGCGACCACGTTCTGTCCGCCAGGTCCCATTGCGGACCGTATGTGATATGTGATATGATGTTTGATGATATGATAATCTGATACGATATGATATATGATGGCGTGACAGTATGATTATTATTTTATTTATGGATCGGGCCGTACGTTCCTCGACATTGTTATTTTATTTATGGATCGGGCCGTACGTTCCTCGGCATTATTATATGATATATGGATCGGGCCGTACGTTCCTCGGCACAATTATTTTATTTATGGATCGGGCCGTACGTTCCTCGGCATTCGGTTAACGTCAGTTTATATGATATATTCTATTTTCTGTATATGTGGGACATAAATGTTTTTTCAAAATAAAGATAAGCATTTTGGGCATTCTGATGGTTATATTCGTCTTCTGCACTGCTTATGTATGATTTTTATTTCGGATATAAGTACTTTGGTATTTGCGTGATTATGCTCACGTTCTGTACACCTTACTTCGGTTATGACTTCGTTTCGTACTTCCTCGCTTGCATGCTCGGTAGATATTCCGCATCGACCCCCTTTCTTCGGTCGCGTTTCATGCCCGCGGGTACGGATACGCGTTTTGGTGATCCACCGGCGTAAGATTTCCATTCGTTGTTCGCAGTGCTCCCTTGTTCGGGAGCCAATATTTTGGGTATATACTCTTCCGATGTATATGATTATGTTTATTCGGTACAGGCACAGGGGCCCTCCGTCCCGTCATCCGATTCTCGTTGTTGTCGTATTAGAGGTCCAGATATAGATGTGGGTTATGCGCGCTTTTGTTCGGATGCGTGAGTAAGTTGTGTTTGGGCGGCCCATCCGCCGTGCAGCCTTGTCCGCGTGTATGTATGCCTTGCTACGTTATGTATATTATGATAGCCTTGCGCTCGTGCGTATATGTTTGTATGCGTCGGTTGGAGACACGTACGACACCGATTTATGTACGAGTCGTTTGATGCGCCGAATCTGGTCAGTGAGCGCGTATGGGTGCCCAGCTCGGGCACCAGTCACGGCCTACGGGGTTGGGTCGTGACGAAGTGTGGCATCGAGCGGTTCGTCCTCGGAATGTCTACGCACCGTGTCCGCAGTCTTGTTTATCGGTGTGTTGTGCACCACATCTATAAACGAGAGGCTACGAGGCATTTAGGATGTTATCTTTCCTTCTCGATCTTAGATCGTGCGATAGAGCCGTGTTATCGGGATGACTCTTTTTCGACGAAATGTTATGTTTTCGGCGATGCCTCCGAGGGGCCACCGCCCGTGGCGGCAAGTCTACGATGGGCGGGAGACCGCCCGGCCCGGATGGCTACTAGGGCCCGCGCCCAGCTTGAGCCGGAGATTGTGCCTCCGACGGCTGGTTCGCTACCCCCGCGCATCGAGGGATTTGGAGTGCCCACGGCCGCAGCAGGGGGCGGCTCCACCGCCAGCCCCTGAGGTTCGAGCGCCTGCACCTCCAGCTCCCCAGCCAGGGGCGGAGGATGGGACCCTGCGAGAGGCAGTCCAGTTATTGACTCGATTGGTAGCGGGGCAGGTCCACAGACAGGGAGTAGGGGATGATCGTGTAGACAGGCGCGATAGTCAGAGGGCCCGTGACTTTCTGCTTTGTGGGCCACCAGAGTTTTTCGGGTCAAAGCCCGAGAGGACCCTCGTGAGTTCGTCCGACGGATGCGGCACCGCGATTGATTAGTGCTTCCGAGACGAGTCGGATGAGTTGGCGTCATACCGGTTGCACGATGTGGCCGGCCAATGGTATGAGTCTTGATCTTTGTCTAGAGAGAGAGGGTGCCCCTTGTACCGTACGGGGCGAGTTTACAGAGGCCTTCCCGGCCCATTTTTCTCTCGGAGGTGAGGCGGGCCAGTGACGATTCCGCCGTTGCGCGAGGGGCGGGCCCGTCCGGGAGTGCGCTAGAATTCGCCGGCCGCATATGCGCTCGCAGGGCGTAGTCGACATGACCGACCGGATGCACCGATATATGGGGGCCGGGACAGACCACTTCGTCGATTGCCTACTTGGTGATGGCTGCCCAACCCGGTATGGATATTGCCCGTATATAGGCCCACGCCCAGGGTATGGAGGACCGACACAGGGGGCATCAGCCTGATAGGGATTATGACAGGGGCCAGCCCAAGAGGGCCAGATCCGCGGGATATTCTGGGGAGTCTCGAGGCAGGCAGCCTCAGCAGCAGCGGGGCAGATATCCTCCCCAGCCAGCGCGGAGTACACCCCCACAGTTCACTGATAGGAGGCCAGATAGTGCAGGATATTCGGGAGCGGGTCAGAGCTCCAGGGCTTCGGGCCCACAGGTGGACCGAGGTTCCGGTCAGTGGAGGCCACCCATACCTCGGTGTTCTTATTGTGGGGGCAGCATCCGGGAGAGTGTTACCGCGCCACAGGTGCTTGTTTTAATTGTGACGGCCAGGAACACCGTATGCGAGAGTGTCCGTACAGGGGCGGTCCAGGTGGTGCAGCCCAGATTACTGAGTCGGCTGCTGGTTCGTCTTCTCCTTCCGTAGCTATGCGCCCGATGGGGCGGGGCACACCGACACCAGCCGGCCGTGGGAGAGGCCGTGGCGGAGCCTCCAGTTCTGGCGGTCCATCGAACCGCCTATATGCGTTGACCCGTGGACAGGATCAGGAGGCGCCACCAGACGCGGGTACAGGTAATCTAGACCTTTTAATTGGTTATGCTGATTGATGTATGAACTGTTTGTGATAATTGTAAAAGAACTTCCCCGAGTGTTTATAAGATCCCGTAAGGTTAATTTAACATTCGAGGACGAATGTTCAAAAGGGGGGGGGGGGAGGTTGTTATATCCTGTATTTTGTACATTGGGACAAGCCGGTTTAACTATGGTAAGTTAGGGACAAAACCATTCCGGGATACAAAGTCGGGACTTTTGACCTTCGATTTTGTTTTAAGACCTAAAGTTTTCATGAATTTGTTGGAATGGAACAATTAGAAAATTTTGGGACCAAAATTTGAATTTATGGAAGTTGAAAATCATACATTTTTCCTTGTTGTGGCCGTGTGGTGTGGGAGTTAGCCCACATAATTTGTGGACAATTTTAATTGGTCCAACACATGTGTGGGCCAAGGACACTTGTGCCATTCATATAATAGCACAAAAGATGATCAAGTAGTCATCTTTATTCGTTCCCAACACTTAGAAAAAAAAATAGAAGTTGAAGAACAAGAGAGGGAGACTCTCGGCCAACCCTTGGAAATTTCAAGTCCAATTCTAGCCATTCCAAAAATATTTCTTTGATGCCAATCCACTAATTGCAGGTCCCTAAGTAGCGTGGAAGTGTTGTTTGTGTCACACCCTAATTTTCGTTAGGGCGTGATGGGCACCCGGCCGTTACCTAGGGCCGAGCGAACCCTCTGACTCTCGTGGCACTCATAATCATATTGGGCCCTCATAGCATAACATGAGTACATAATGAAAGCTTTTCGAAACAAACCTCGCTTTTCATCCTTTTCAAATCAAGTAAGACCCGTGATCGTATAAGACCCGTAGAATAATGCATCACAATACATCGGCTTATGGAGCCGCTTACAAACCGACATACTACATACACGACAATCGTCGCAAAGTCTCTAACATGGAACATGAATCCATATCATAGTGCTCTGACTCGGCAGCACTCCGGAGAAAATGGAGCTCGCCAATCTCGCTGGAACATCTTCTGCTAATATCTTCAACTCATCTGGGTGTACCTGCGCGGCATGAACGCAGCGTCCACAAGAAGGGACGTCAGTACGAGCAATGTACTGAGTATGTAAGACATGAGTAACAGCATATGGAAGGATGCAAAGCATGAATAGTAACAAGACGAAAATATGGAACATATCGTGAGATAAAGAGTAACCTGTACATCTGAGTGCCTATTAGGCGGGTACCATGCATGCTTAGTGCTACGGAACGTGCATCCCGATCCATATATATATATTATATTGCTGCGGAACGTGCAGCCCGATCCATAAAATATATTATATTGCGGCGGAACGTGCAGCCCGATCCATAACCACATATCCCGCGTCCGGGCATCCCGCGTCCGGGACGGTATCATGTCATATTATACCAACCGATCGAGTGGCGCGTATATAACGCTCTTGCCCTTTCCCATATTCCCCATATACATATACATATATCATATTCATATATCATATAAGTAGCATGCATGAGAGCCCAAAGAAAGTCATGTATCTATCGGAGTGACGTAAGGTCGGTAACCTCCGATTGTATTATGGAATAATCATGGTCGCTTTGTCTCACTTTGAAGGAACGATTATTATAAGGTGAGACTGTCAATGAAGAATAACTTCACGAGGAAACATCAAAATAGGATCGTAAGGCATCAATTCATATACTTTGGAATCCTTAAAAAAAATAGTCATCATTCATGAATAAAATTGAGAAATCAAGAAATAGCTCAACATTCTCATATCGTCATTGAAATCATAAACTTGGAACCTTTAAACATAGAATCATCATCATCATATTCATCGTAGGAAAATATTCTCATTTTTGACATCATCGTTGTCATTGTAAAACATATCCATCGAGTTGTCATGAAAGCTTACGGAGTCATAAACCTCCATTTTGGAAAGGTACAGACATTTTAGAAAGCACTTACGGGTCATCGGGAAAAGAAATCATGCCTTGGAATTATAGACTTCTATCTTTTGACAACAACAAAGTTATGGAAGCATTTTAGAAATCGTAATCTAAGAATCATGCCTTTGAAAGAAAGGGGCGAGCCTTAACATACCTTAGTCGCTTCCTAAGCTAATTCGAGCTTATGTATCGGCTTCTCACGATCTACAATAATGTCATTAGGTATCAACAATTAGCCATAACACTTGAGAATCCAATTCCAAATTAACACTTTGTCTACAAAAATTTCGGCAAAGACATTTCCCCTATAACTTCAACATCCCCGAGAATTCAACTCGGCCAAATCAACAACAACCAAACCAACAATCATAATAACAATATCAATAATCAATTCACAAAATGTTCAAGACATTCCAACCCAAATCTTACTTTGCCCGAAACTTTCAAATACCATAAGAACCATCACAATACATTTCTCTCTTCCAAATTCATAAGCTATATTAACAATTCCATATATTAGCAACATCATCTTCATTAATACAAGAAGCCACATTAAAGTCACAATAAGACCCAAATCAGCCCCTACACGGCCAAGTCTTCAACATGCATAATTCCATGAAGTCCATTCATTTCTACACATTCTACGACACACACAACCATCTATAATACACAATCCAAACATGCTAAATAAATTAATCCTTCACTCCTATATATCCTCACATACACACGGCCACAATTCACCACACCATAACTTCATGAGTTTCATTCATTTCCACACTCCACAACATCCACAAATCATGCATAACATATGAAAACAAGGATTAAACCTTACCTCCTCCAATCCACTTCTCCACGGCTAGGACTATCCATGGCAACCACGAACCATTTGCTTGCTTCAACAACCACTCCACATTAACGAGGACCTTCCAATTGATAAGAAGGCCAGAAGAAAATAATTCTTTGGTCACTACTCATGGTCTTCTATTTTTGCTCCCCATGCCCGACCACTCTCCCTCTCTTTCTCTCCAAGTTTTCTTGAATTTTCTAAAGTTGCAAAATGATGACTTATGTTTTATTTGGTCATCATGTATATATATACACTTATGGCCACATGGCCGGCCATGATCTCTTTTTTTTTTTTCCTCCACTTTTCTCCAATTTTCTAGAAATTTCCTTAAATTGCAAAAGATGAATAAGTCTTGCATAGTAAGGAATTATGCATATATATATACTTAGCCTCCACCAATACAAGATGTAAATTTGTGTCATTCCATGGCATGAAAATATTGGTTAAACTATAGGTGGGGCCCACGGCCACCTAGGCCTTTTGGCTATTTCATGAAAATTCTTTTCCAACTTTTAGCCTCCAATTTCCCCTTATCCCGAATTTACCCCTAATGCTCCATTCCAATAAAAAGGATGAATACGCAACTTATACATTCTAAAAAAAATTATAACCTTGTCCTTAACTTCCCGCCATTAACTCGGAATATTCAAAGGTACAAAATGCGAGGTATAACATCCTTCCCCCCTTTAGAACATTCGTCCTCGAATGTTCAACTAGTCTCGTAAGGTCTTCCAAGGATCTTGGGGGGTTTCCCTTATCACCACGGCATGCAATCTCTTCTATCGATTACGTTCCTTCTTCATTTTCTCTTCAGCCTCTCGAGTCGTCTCCTCCCTGTCGTTGTTTCGTCACACGAACTCGGACCCTTATAATTATACCACAAGTACCTAGGAATTTGCATCTCATTGACAATACCTCCAACGGCATCCCAATGTACAGGAATTACGGGGTGTAATACCCCTTTCCTCCTCGGGGAACAGTCATTCCCCTTAGGGTTCGATTATCGATGCTTAGTCCTACCTTAAAACATACGTCGCCTCTTCTCGTTCTTACTTGATTCCTTCATTGCTTGCAATCCACTTTTTTCCTTCCTTGCCTTGGGTAATTGACCGGAATTTAGCTAACATTTTACTCTTATCCGAAACTTGTCTCCATTACTGTAGCCTTGACTTATCATGTCCTAGCCATCTATCACCCTACAGTGCTCCCTTTGCTCACATCCCCGATTTCCCCATATTAACGGTCCTTTCGTCAGTCTTTATTCCTTGTTAGCTTTCCGGTGCGGACTCTTTATAATTGTAGTTGGGTATAGCTTCCCGTTGACAATTCATATAGTTCCATGGCATATGCTTTCATATTCAAGTCACTTAGTGGTCTATAAACCTTTTCCTGACATCCAGTGGATTCCTTTATTCCATTCATGAGAGTGGCATACTCTCCTTTCTCCAAATTTCCATTCGTGAGAACAATATTTTCTTTTTCCTCCCAAAATTTTCTAGGCCGCTAATCGCTGTTCTTTCTACTTCCCGCATCCGTTATTCTAAGTGTCTCCTTGAGTCCGCTACCTCGAAGGTCTCTCTCGCTCTTTACTCTCCCGTCACTTATTATGTTGCACTCTCGGTAAGAATACGCGAAGGTGTTCTAGTTAGTCCAAGGAATGCTTCGGGCCGCTTTACTAGTCCTTATGTTCTACCCCGTCTTCTCTTCTCTTGTCTGTCCTGCGGTATGGAAACAGGTCCTTCATTCAACCATAACCATGCCTCGTCTGGCCTCCGCACTAACTTCATTTTAGTAATTGGCTTAGACCATCGTTACATCTTTCCGAAATACAAATCATACATATACATACCGTAGCACATCGTCACATCATAACTTATCATATGAGCTGTTATATCCGGCATTTTTGCATATTTGGAAAGTCAGGAATAATCTTGGTTTGTAAGAAATAAGGCCATATTTGGATCTTACTAGTACGAACATGTCGACTATGGAAACATTGACGCGGAAATATCGAGGAAGGTTAAGGACAAAAATTGGAATTTCGGAAATTAGTTTTGTGAATTACCAATTAGTTAACCAAGTAATTGGGCCAAAAAAAAAAAATAAAGGGAATAAGGCCCAAATGTGGAGGTGGCCGGACAACATGAGTCCAAGCCCATGGAAAATTAATTCCATGTGGCAAATTAATTTAAGGGACTATATATGAGTCATGAACTCATAGAAGACTCAAGAAAGTGAAGGAAAAATCAAGAAAAGAAAAAAAAAGAGCTCTCGGCTCTAAGGAAAAGAAAAGAGAAGAAAGAAAGAATTTTTTTTCTAGCCTTCAATTCCCATCCAAAAATCTTGTTCTTCTTGAATTAGTAATAAGCTCAAGACGCTCTTCGACGTGATATAATTAGTTAAGCAAAAGAACGACGTCTGCGGCAAGTTGAAATTTGAAGAATAAGGTATGAATTTCATGTTTTAAGTTATGGAATGAATTTATATGTCATGATGATTAGAATTAGACGAGAATTATGAAAGTGTGGCGTGCGTGTGCATGGCATATGTGTGTGTGGAAGATGGATGTGGCCGTGAGCCATAGGATATAGAGAAGTGATGAATTTGATTTTACTTAGCTTGTTAGTTGTGTTGTTGTGACTTTTGTGACGTAAATAAAGGCTTAGCGACGCAAGTTGGCGTTGAAATGGCATGTATGTCGTTATGGGAAATTATATGATTTCTATATGATTTTATATAATTATGGAAGTGATGGTCTAAGGTGTGAATTAATGTTGTGGTGGATGAATTTGGAAAATGACAATGCAATTTTGTAATTTGGTTGAAATTGTAGGAAGTTGGGTTGGCTTATGGTTTGATGGAAAACTTGTGCATTTAGAAAAATAATGAGGAATGTGTTGAAATATATTTGAATGGTCTTGAATTAGTAGATAAATATGAAAACGTCGATATTGGATGAGAAGTGTGAAGTTAGAACGGAAGTTGATGTATTATGTTGAAAGAAAGACTATTTATGTTCATATGTGTTTTGTAGTGTTTATTGGTGTTGTTGATGTTCTTGATGTTGTTGTTGGGTTGGTTGTTGTATTTTAAGCCGAGTTTAATCCTCGGGGATGTTAGATTTATAGGGGAGATCTTTGCCGGAATTTTGGTAGACAAGTATGGACTTAAGTTGAATTCGCAAAACTTGAAACTCACCTTTGGTAACTTTGACCATTTGCGGATTCGGACGAAACGGGATCCGAATTTAAGTGAGCGTAAGACATCCGTAAGGTATGTGAAGCTATCCCTCTCCTTCCTTTGGCATGTCCTAGGTGTACTAGGCTTGAATTTGAGCCTCGGGGTTATTCGTTCATCGAAACCGATTCGAAATGGAGCACTATTCATTCGGCGATTGAACTAGAATCCTTATATCTTGTTGGAAAAATGCTCAAACGTCCGTAACTTGCGGGAATGTAATCGAATTGCCTTGAAACTTCCATAAATGACTCGATTAAGCTTAGTATATGTAATTCGAGTACGCCACCTCCGTTGACTCGGGCGGATCCGCTATTCCCGGATCTCGCCCTCGTTTTATTTGACTTATTTTTGTACCACAATTGAAGGAAAACCTTTGGCTATTGCCCTAACTATTAAGCGATATTTTATAAAACTTTTCAAAACCACTCACGGCGGAGTGTGATATTTTACAAAACTTTTCAAAACCACTCCGAAGGGAGTGTGATATTTTACAAAACTTTTCAAAACCACTCCGAAGGGAGTGCGATATCTTATTATTCAGATTTTCCAAAACCACTCCGAAGGGGGTGTGAGATTTTATTATTATTATGCCCGAAGGGGCTAGGATTAGTATTATGTCACGAGTGGCATGCCCGAAGGGGCCAGGGTAGCCGTATGCCACGAGTGACATGCCCGAAGGGGCTAGGATTATTATGTCGGGGCCAGCATGTCACACCCCGATCTTGATCAGGGTGTGATGGGCACCCGACCCCATAACCGGAGCCGAGCGAACCCTCTGACTCTTATCCCAAGCGTAAATTTTTTCTAAGTCTAATATACATGACAAAGCTTGCTAAAATATTCCTTTGTTGCTTTAGAATCAAATAAAAATACGTAACTATTCAGAACTTGTATCGTAGTACAACCGACTCACGAACCCCACGACTCGTACGCAAAGTCTCTAATCGTGATCGAAATCCGGCACGTGTACTCGACTCGGCTACACTCCGGCCAATTGGAGCTTGCCAACTTTTGCTGGAACATCTTCTATATTAACTTCGATCCGTCCGGGTGTACCGCGCGGCATGAACGCACCCCCCCCGAAGAAGAGGGGTCGATACGAGCAATGTGCGAGTATGTAAGACATGAACGGTAACAACACGGTGAGAGAGTTGTAAAGCCTATCACGCGTAAAACGGTAACCTGTGCAGAATAATAACTATATGGAAACATAGACAATATTATAGGATAAAGGAGTAACCTGTACATGTGTATGCCCTTTTTAGGCCGGATATCATGCATGCTTGTTTTTCCTTTTTGAAAACAGAACATTTCTTTTCATAGGCATAGAAAGTAGAATTTATATCGTATCATAATGTATCATAGCATAGCATAGTATATCATAGTATCATAGCATAGCATAGTATATCATAGTACCATAGCATAGCATAGTATATCATAGTACCGAATATATCGGCCTGCCCACATAGTATAATTCCGCCCGGCATCCCGCGTCCGGGATGATATCAAGTCAAGTACGGATACATGCACCGTGAGTAACCCCGCTCATAGCGCTCTGCCTTTTTCCCGCTTCCCCAAATACATTTTTATACATAGACATATATATATACATCATAGCATGCAGGGGAGCCCAAGAAAATCGTGTATCCATCGGAGTGACGTAAGGTCGGGAACCTCCGATTATATTATAGAGTAATTAAGGGCACTTATCTCACCTTGAAGGGATGATTAATATAAGGCGAGACTATTAGTGGAGAGCAATTTCATGAGAAAGTATAACATAGGATCATAGGGCGTCGTTTGTGTACTTAGAATCTTTAAAGGAAAACACTATTCATGAGTAGAGCCGAGGGTTCAAGAAATAGTTCAACGTTCTCATCTCGGCACTGGAATCATAGACTTGGAACCTTTAATCATAGAATCATCATTTTTTTTCCATCATAGAGTCATAGTCGTCGTCTTAGTCATTAAGGCTTGCAATAATGTAAAACTTAGTTTTTGAGAAAACGAGTATTTAGGAAAACATTTGTAAACTTTTAGGAAGGAAAATCATGTTTTGAAATCAAGGGATTAGTTAAAACAACTATGATTTAGTAGTTAAAATAATAACCAAAAGCTTTCCTTAGTTATTAAATGAAAATAAGTCAAAGGGGACAATAGGGAAGAATTCGGGAATAGTAGGCCCACCTCGGGTCAAATGAGGCGGCATATCAAATTTACGTATATTACAATTCATGGCGTCACTTAGGAGGGTCTTAGGGTGATCGAGTCCTATTTGTGCAAGTTCTGATTCAATTCTACTGAATGAATAGTAACTATTTTCAATCTTAGATTCCGAGAAAAGGAATGGTCCTCGGGACACGTAGTCGACTTAGTACGTCTAAGACATGCCATAGAAAGAAGGGTGAAGCCTTACATACCTCTTTTCGCTCCTTCTGCTACTCCAAATCCAAGTTGCAAATCCGCCAGAATCTATGAATTGGTCACATTTACCAAATAGTAATTAGATCCTTTAGAGGTTAAATCTTAAATCAACATTCATCCACAGAAATTTCGGCAGCATTTCCCCTGTAAATACACCGTCCCGAGAATATGGCTCGGCCCAACTTAACAACAACAACCCGAGAATGGAACTCGGCCACAATATCAACAACAAAACCAACAATAGCATCTCCAAACATATTCAATTTAATCCAATAGCATTTCATTCACCTTCAAATAAACTACATACATTCAAACTCACCTTATTGATTGCTCGTTCAATATTATTCCGAGGCCTTTCAAACATGATCTAAAAACGTTTCAAACATTCCATATGATATTCCAAACAACCCAAACCATAGGCTAATTTACCCGAAATTCTTCAACTACACTAGAACATCCACAATACATTCCTTTCTTTCAACTTCATAAATTATCGACAATTCCATATGTTAGCAACTTCATTTCCATCAATACAAGAATCTATATTAAATTCATATAAATCTTCCAAATCAGCCCGCAATACTACAACTTCAACATGAGTCACCAAACATTCATTTACATCATAATATTCACAACAACATCACTAGAACACTAAATAACATTAGCTCATCTTTTATACACAACAACCCATACATTCGGCCAACATACAACATCCATGATTTCATGTATTCCATCCATTACAACACATTACAACACATGCAAATCACCTAGGAAAACATATAAACAAGATTAATCTCTTTTCCATTCAACTTGTCACTCGGCTAGAATTCCAAATCGCAACAACGAGCGACTTTCTCCCTCCAACAACCATTCCATGTCGTAAAGAACCTTCCAATTAGTAAGGAAACATGAAGAAAATAATTTTCCTTGACCAACTCCAAAGGTCATTGTTCGGCCACCTCTCTTTTTGGCCGTTTCACTCTCTTCTTTGTCTTTCATTTTTCTTGAAATTTCTAAGGCTAGAAATGATGTGTTGTCTCTAATATTTGTCATCACTTATATATATATATATAAATATAAGCATGTGGCTGATCATGTGCCATTTTTTTCCTCAAATTCTTCTAGATTTTTCCTCTCTTTTCTTGAAATTTCTTGAAATTCAATAAAGAAGACTAAGTGTCTTCTTAAGCAAGTTTAATCCATGCAATTCTCATAATTTACAATTAACCCCCATTTAATAAAATATGGCAAACCATTCGGCCAACATGACATTCTCCAAGAATTTTCAAGACTTCTTGTGAAATTCCCATTTTACCCTTCCATAATATTTCTAGTGAACCCTTTTCCGAATTTTCCTTTTTACTCTTTAACCTTTCTCATTATTTTCATACTACCAACGTCCATAAATAATGCTCATAACCTACTAATGCATTAAAATAATTCTAGAACATAGTCTTGTCCTTGACTTCTCGCCATTGACTCGGGATATTCGAATATGCAAAAATGCGAGGTGTAACATCCTTCCCCCTTTTGGAACATTCGTCCTCGAATGTTCAACTAGTCTTACTGGTCGCATAAACACCTCGGGGGGAGCTCCCTTTTCAAAGCTATTTCCATCCTTCACATTTCTCTCGCCTTCCCCCGCTTTTGGGGTACCAATACCATTATCCATTTATATTCCGTCTCGTATCCTCATTCCCAATCTCAATCTACGGAAGTCATAACGACTTACTTAGCAACACTTATACCATTTACTCTTCTTTGCCGCTCGAACTTCGGTACCACTTGCTCGATTAATGCCTTTCGTATCGCAACTTTGGTCGCCGAGATTCGCATGTCCACGGTACCATCATCTTGGGATATCCTACACCTTCATATATACATATGTATAATTGCTATTAACTAGCCGCGAAATACTTCCAAACACCGTTCAAGCCTATCCTATTTCTAGGGCTATGATGTACTTCTGTCTTTTCGCGAGCGAACTGTATTGCCTCGTCTACGCGTCTTCGATAATCCCCAACCATTCCATACACCCTAGTTTCCCTTAGGCTAACTTGACTTCTCATTTGTCTCATATGTCGAATATGTTGAATTTCTTGTAAACTTCCCGGGGTCACCCATCCTAGAATTACTCCCACTGGGCACGCTTAACCCAAAAACTTCACTGGAATTCGGTGACTTAATGTCGATATTTTCACGTCCACTTTTTCACATGGCCTTTACTATTCGATCTGAAGCCAACCAAAGCTTTACAATTTCCGAGATATTCTCGTAATACGTCCTTTCTTCTATAGTGACCATTTTGCCCTTCTCTTTCCCGATGTCCACCTTCCGCCCGCATGTATGGCTATTTCCGTGCGGCGCCCCGGCTCTGCCGTGAACAAGTATATTAATCCACTTCACCTCTTTTGATCTCCATATCATTCCTCGCCTTTTCCGCCGATGCGGGCGCCTACGGGAATCGACGATTAATATAAGGAATCTTATTTCTACGTCTTGGCTCTATCGCACGATCATAGGACGGAAAGAAGGTCAACAATTCCTAAATGCCCCGACCTCGTTTATAAATGTGGCCGGCTTCACACCCATAAACGGACTCTACCGGACACGACTTTGCGGACAACCCTTGGACCGACACGCTCCGATACCACTTTGTCACACCCGATCTTGATCAGGGTGTGATGGGCACCCGACCCCATAACCGGAGCCGAGCGAACCCTCTGACTCTTATCCCAAGCGTAAATTTTTTCTAAGTCTAATATACATGACAAAGCTTGCTAAAATATTCCTTTGTTGCTTTAGAATCAAATAAAAATACGTAACTATTCAGAACTTGTATCGTAGTACAAACTGACTCCTGAACCCCACGACTCTGTCTGCAAAGTCTCTAACTGTGATCAGAAATCCTGGCACGTGTACTCTGACTCGGCTACACTCCAGGCCAATTGGAGCTTGCCAACTTTGCTGGAACATCTTCTATATTAACTTCGATCCGTCTGGGTGTACCTGCGCGGCATGAACGCAGCCCCCGAAGAAGAGGGGTCAGTACGAGCAATGTACTGAGTATGTAAGACATGAACAGTAACAACATAGTGAGAGTTGTAAAGCCTATCACGCGTAAAACGGTAACCTGTGCAGAATAATAACTATATGGAAACATAGACAATATTATAGGATAAAGGAGTAACCTGTACATGTGTATGCCCTTTTCGGAGCCGGATATCATGCATGCTTGTTTTTCCTTTTTGAAAACAGAACATTTCTTTTCATAGGCATAGAAAGTAGAATTTATATCGTATCATAATGTATCATAGCATAGCATAGTATCTCATAGTATCATAGCATAGCATAGTATATCATAGTATCATAGCATAGCATAGTATATCATATCCGAATATATCGGCACCGCCCACATAGTATAATTCCGCGTCCGGGCAACCCGCGTCCGGAATGATATCAAGTCAAGTACGGATACATGCACCGTGAGTAACCCGGCGCTCATAGCGCCGTTCCCCTTTTTCCCGCTTTCCCCAAATACATTTTTATACATAGACATATATATATACATCATAGCATGCGGGGGAGCCCCAAGAAAATCGTGTATCCATCGGAGTGACGTAAGGTCGGGAACCTCCGATTATATTATAGAGTAATTAAGGCGCTTATCTCACCTTGAAGGGATGATTAATATAAGGCGAGACTATTAGTGGAGAGCAATTTCATGAGAAAGTATAACATAGGATCATAGGCGTCGTTTGTGTACTTAGAATCTTTAAAGGAAAAATAGTTATTCATGAGTAGAGCCGAGGGTTCAAGAAATAGTTCAACGTTCTCATCTCGCACTCTGGAATCATAGACTTGGAACCTTTAATCATAGAATCATCATTTTTTTTCCATCATAGAGTCATAGTCGTCGTCTTAGTCATTAAGGCTTGCAATAATGTAAAACTTAGTTTTTTGGAGAAAACGAGTATTTAGGAAAACATTTGTAAACTTTTAGGAAGGAAAATCATGTTTTGAAATCAAGGGATTAGTTAAAACAACTATGATTTAGTAGTTAAAATAATAACCAAAAGCTTTCCTTAGTTATTAAATGAAAATAAGTCAAAGGGGACAATAGGGAAGAATTCGGGAATAGTAGGCCCACCTCGGGTCAAATGAGGCGGCATATCAAATTTACGTATATTACAATTCATGGCGTCACTTAGGAGGGTCTTAGGGTGATCGAGTCCTATTTGTGCAAGTTCTGATTCAATTCTACTGAATGAATAGTAACTATTTTCAATCTTAGATTCCGAGAAAGGAATGGTCCTCGGGACACGTAGTCGACTTAGTACGTCTAAGACATGCCATAGAAAGAAGGGTGAAGCCTTACATACCTCTTTTTGCTCCTTCTGCTACTCCAAATCCAAGTTGCAAATCCGCCAGAATCTATGAATTGGTCACATTTACCAAATAGTAATTAGATCCTTTAGAGGTTAAATCTTAAATCAACATTCATCCACGAAATTTCGGCGCATTTCCCCGTAAATACACCGTCCGAGAATATGGCTCGGCCCAACTTAACAACAACAACCCGAGAATGGAACTCGGCCACAATATCAACAACAAAACCAACAATAGCATCTCCAAACATATTCAATTTAATCCAATAGCATTTCATTCACCTTCAAATAAACTACATACATTCAAACTCACCTTATTGATTGCTCGTTCAATATTATTCCGAGGCCTTTCAAACATGTTCTAAAAACGTTTCAAAAATTCCATATGATATTCCAAACAACCCAAACCATAGACTAATTTACCCGAAATTCTTCAACTACACTAGAACATCCACAATACATTCCTTTCTTTCAACTTCATAAATTATCGACAATTCCATATGTTAGCAACTTCATTTCCATCAATACAAGAATCTATATTAAATTCATATAAATCTTCCAAATCAGCCCGCAATACTACAACTTCAACATGAGTCACCAAACATTCATTTTACATCATAATATTCACAACAACATCACTAGAACACTAAATAACATTAGCTCATCTTTTATACACAACAACCCATACATTCGGCCAACATACAACATCCATGATTTCATGTATTCCATCCATTACAACACATTACAACACATGCAAATCACCTAGGAAAACATATAAACAAGATTAATCTCACCTTTTCCATTCAACTTGTCACTCGGCTAGAATTCCAAATCGCAACAACGAGCGACTTTCTCCCTCCAACAACCATTCCATGTCGTAAAGAACCTTCCAATTAGTAAGGAAACATGAAGAAAATAATTTTCCTTGACCAACTCCAAAGGGCCGTTCGCCGGCCCCTCCTCTTTGGCCGTTTCACTCTCTTCTTTGTCTTTCATTTTTCTTGAAATTTCTAAGGCTAGAAATGATGTGTTGTCTCTAATATTTGTCATCACTTATATATATATATATAAATATAAGCATGTGGCTGATCATGTGCCATTTTTTTCCTCCAAATTCTTCTAGATTTTTCCTCTCTTTTTCTTGAAATTTCTTGAAATTCAATAAAGAAGACTAAGTGTCTTCTTAAGCAAGTTTAATCCATGCAATTCTCATAATTTACAATTAACCCCCATTTAATAAAATATGGCAAACCATTCGGCCAACATGACATTCTCCAAGAATTTTCAAGACTTCTTGTGAAATTCCCATTTTACCCTTAGCCTTCCATAATATTTCCGTGAACCCTTTTCCGAATTTTCCTTTTTACTCTTTAACCTTTCTCATTATTTTCATACTACCAACGTCCATAAATAATGCTCATAACCTACTAATGCATTAAAATAATTCTAGAACATAGTCTTGTCCTTGACTTCTCGCCATTGACTCGGGATATTCGAATATGCAAAAATGCGAGGTGTAACACAGCATGTCCGAAGGGGCCAGGATAGACGTATGTTGGACCGGCATGCCCGAAGGGGCCATCATTTTATTCCGGGACCGGCATGTCCGAAGGGGCCAGGATAGACGTATGTCGGAACCGGTACACCCGAAGGGGATTACTAGTATTATTATCATTGTTGTTACTATTTTTATTTTATTACGTTATTGTTATTATTATTAGGCGAGAAGCGGCCGTCCGAAGGGGACTATTTTATTTAAATATTTAATTCATGTCGGGTAACCTAAACTTGCTTTATCGTTGTACTTTTCGATTTACGCTTAGATAATACTTACATACTCGGTACACCTTTCGTCAACTGACCCCTTTCTTCGGTTTTATGCGTTTCATGCCCGCGGAGTTCGGGGACGCGACCCGGTGACTCGGAAACTTAGGGAAGGCCGATGCGAGAGTCCTTCCCCTAATTCTCTCTTGCTCGGAGGCACCCGTTCGTGTTGGTATAGTTTTGTGTATATACTTGCGGGTCATACTCTTTAGAAGTCTGCGAACAACGTGGGTGTCGAAGTACCGTTTGGTCTTGTCGGTCACTATATTATTTTATGCAGTAGTGGCAACTTCTTCGGTTTTAACTTGTCCTATGTCATGTATATATATGTATAAGATGTTTTGGGATGCCTTGAGCTACATGTCAGTTTTGATATTTATTTACAAATTCTCGTTTTAAAAAAAAAAAAATTTGAGTCGACGTTTAAGGGTCCGCTCGACTCTGATGAGGGTCGGGTGCCCGTCACGCCCTGATAAAGATCGGGGTGTGACATGAGCTAACATTAACCGATGTGGGATTCGCTTAAACCAATGTGGGATTTGCCTTAACCAGTGTGGGATTTGCCTAAACCAATGTGGAATTTTACCTCATCATTGGGTTTGCCCCACCATTGGGTTTGCCCCCACCAGGTTTGCCCCACCATTGGGCTTGCCCACCATTGGTGTCTGAAACCAACTGATCATATCATCATATATCATATCAAATCATCATATATCATATCGGACTTCGTATCACATCATATTTCGAAATACACATCATACATATATACACGGTACCCGGCCGAAAGGGGCTCGGCGTACCGGACACATCATACACCATAATCCATACACGGTTCCCGGCCAAAAAGGGGCTCGGCGAACCGGACACATCATACTCCGGAAAACACATCATTTGCGAACCGAAAAACCATACGCACATAAATCCTTATTACTGACTCAACAGAATGATCAAACAAGCCCTCATTTAAAAGCCAAAACAGTAGTCAAATCAAGTTTCCTCCGAACGTCGCTCGGGAACATATCAAACCGAACTTCAGAAACCAAAGTCACGTATCAAAATCATAAGTATACGAATCATCATTTCAGACTCAACAGATAAATATATATTCATACTTGGGGGTCAAAAAAAATAGTCATATTAAATTCTTTTCAAAAAGTTGTTAGCACTATACAACGAAAAGTCGCGGGACCCAAGGACGAGCGTCAATCCAATCGGGGTCCGCCCATGGAAATCATAATTATTATACGTCATAGGATCATTTGCGAACATATCAAAGCCATCCGGTTCTGTCTGTGAAAGTTACGGACGTTCGTAGTTACAAAACTCTTTTGAAACAAAGCTTTTTATGCAATATTTGAAAACCACTCATACAAAGACATAAACCATATAAGGATGCCATCATCGAGAAGCAAATAAGCATCGTAAACATGCTCGGATTTCAAGAACAGAATTACCCCGAGGCTCATAACATATCATAACTTAGCCATATCTAGGACATGCTAAAAGAAGGAATGGTAAGCTTTACATACAAATACTTATAGGTGGCATCACTGTCCTTGCGCACTTATATAAAATATGTTCAATCTTAAACATGGTTCTTCCGTCCTATGGCTTATCCCGCTCTATACATCTTGTTCATACTGGAATTCGCTCGTCCTATTTCGTTATATTTCTTCCCCTTCCTTTAATCACTCTTGACTTCCTCACTTCCTACCGTAAAGGGTTTTCTATTCCCTCTCCTTCATTACTAACACGTTGCGATAACATTAGCGAACACCTCTATAGCTAGCATCTCGGCCCTTCATCTAGTATGGCACCACTATCCTTCCAGTTAGCTCTTTAAGTTGTCCGGTACTGTCCTCTTGTCATACCCTCTTTTTTTTTTCTTCATACACGCCCACTTTCTAGCGTCATGCCATTCAAAATCTCTACTAAAAATTCTTATACCACCTTAACTATCGTCCTGACTCTTATCCGCTTATTCTTTGGTTTCCCAGTCTTTCTAACCATCCATATCCAACACATTATCGTGCCAATTGTTTCTATCTCGCCCTTGCATTTCTCTCACCCGCTTCCCCCCTTTAGGGGTATACTTATACCATTTTCCATTTATACTTTACCCCATGTCCTTATTTCTAATCTCAGTTAGGCAGTACTTTTATTCCGATAATAAATACCCCAAGTTTTCTCGGAGTATTATCTTTACCCCAACCTATATCGGGTGCTTCCTTTGGTATCCCCTCATCATTTCTCCCATTTGTGCCTATCTCTAGATCATCTCTTAACATCGCTAGTCCATTCCAAATTCCTTATTACCATATCCCCATCGACCTCCTGTTTACTTGTCACACCCCGACTTTACTAGGGTGTGATGGGCACCCGACCCCATACTCGGAGCCGAGCGAACCCGCTGACTCTTGTTACATACATATTCTCTTTGGATTCTTAAAACAAATGATAGTAAAATACATAGTAAAATTTTCAAAATCCTTTTTGACGCTTTTCAAACTAAGCACGGTCTGTAAGCGCAAGGACCCTGTAACATAATGTATAATAAATCATATCGGCTAGTGGGGCCGTTTTCAAACATTCGTCCTCTAGACTCACGACTCTGTCTGCAAAGTCTCTAACTTTACTCCAGATACGGTAGCATAGATACTCTGACTCGGCAACACTCCGGAATGAAGTGGAGCTCGCCAATCCGCTGAAACGTCTCCTGTAATGGCTTCTACTCATCTGGTGTACCTGCGCGGCATGAAACGCAGCGCCCACAAAAGGGGCGTCAGTACGAGCAATGTACTGAGTATGTAAGGCATGGACGATAACATGGAAAGCAACGTAATCATGTGCAACTACAGTATGGAGATGTAGAGCATATCATGTAAGAGAGAGTATCCTGTACATATGAGACATATCATGTGTCAGGGAGTGAGCTGTACATATGGATCATATCGTGTAAAGCTGTAACCTGTACATATGAATCATATACTGTAAAGCTGTGACCTGTGCATATGAATGCCCCTGGGGGCGGATGCCATGCATGCTTGTCTGGTCATACGGTATCATAGCGCCGAACAAGCCGGCTCACCCACATAGCGCCGAAATACGTCGGCTCGCCCATATATCCCGCGTCCGGGCATCCCGCGTCCGGGATGATAAGCCAGCTGACCAGGTGGCAATGAAACATGTTTCCCTTCCCATTCCCCACATATACATGTATCCCATCCCCCCAACCCATATACAGGTATGGCATGCGAGAGACCAAAGAAAGTCATGTACTCGTCGGAGGGACGTAAGGTCGGAAACCTCCGATCGCATTATGGAGTAATCATGGCCGCTTTGTCTCACCTTGAAGGATCGATAATCATAAGGCGAGACTACCAACAGAAAATAACATTAAGAGAACATAGAACATGTCATTTCGTACCATATCATATCATATCATATCATATCATATCATGTCATATCATAGCATATCGTGTCCTGTCATAGCATATCATCTCATATCAAATCATGTCGTGTCATATCATGTCATGTCATGTCGTGTCATAGTCATTTTCTCATATTTGACATCATCATGATCATCATAGAATCATAGTCATTGTTTTAGTCATAAGAACTTTCATTATTGTAAAACTTGGTTTTTGAAGAAAAATGAATATTTTGGAAAACACTTGTAAACTTTTAGTAAGGAAAATCATGCTTTGGGGTTAAGGGTTTAGTTAAAACAACTATTGTTTTACGGTCGGAATGATAACCAAAAACTTCCACTGGCTATAGTACGGAGACAAACCAAACGGGACAATAGAAAGGAATTTGGGAATAGTGGGCCCACCTCGGTCGAATGAGGCGGCGTACACAATTTACATGTGATACATTTCATAACATTACTTATGAGAGTTTTAGGGTAGTTGGGTCTTATTCATGCAAGTTCTAGGTGTTTAGACATTTCTTTCAACTATTCATAAACATTTACTTCAATTCTACTGAATGAATAGTAACCAATTTCAATCTCGGATTTCTAGGATTAGAGTAGTCCCCGAGACACGTTTTCAAGCCTATTACGTCTAAGACATGCCAAAGAAGGAAAGTGAAGTCTTACATACCTTTTCCGCCTCATGCGCGACTCCAAATTCAAGTTCCAAATCCACCAGAATCTACAATTTGGTCATGTTTACCAAACCTTGATTAGTGCATTTAGAATTAGATTCTTAAAACGACACTTGGCTACCGAAATTTCGGCAGCACTTCCCCTGTAAATACACCATCCCACCAAGTTCGGCTTGGCCAATTTTAATCAACAACAATCCCGGGAATACAACCCGGCCAAACCAACAACAATACCAATGATTATTCTAGCAACACTTCAACATTCCATTCACACAATCTCCCAACAACTCAATCAACATTTTCATATTCATTTGACATTATGGAATTCATAATAACGACAACTAAAATATTAACTAGAATCAATTCACAATAATGTGTCAACCCTCCATCATTCGGCCACAACATCAACATACATGTCTTCGTGAATTTTCCATCTTTTCTATACATTACAACAACCAACATACTACATAAAATTAATTCAATCCTCTCACATAACACAACCCATATACACGGCCAACACTACTCCATACGGCTACCATTCCAACATATTATATTCATGGTTTTTCATTCATTTTACATTATGGATTTCACAACACAACAATCAAACTACCAAAATAAAATCAATTCATCACACCTTCTCAACACTACTTCTATTCGGCCACTACCCCACACATATATATTTCATGAATTTCATCCTTTTCCACCTACACCAACATGCATAATCATCCGTAAAATATAAGAAAAGGTTTAAACCTTACCTTTTTCCTTTGATTCCTCACTTGGCTAGAATTGTAACTTTGCAAGAATATGTGTTCTACTTGCTCCAACAACTCTTCCATGTTAAAGAGGACCTTCGAATTGATGGGATTTCTGGGAGAAATTTTTTTTTTTGTAATCAATTTCCATGGTATGCATTTTTTGGAGACTTGGCCGAAATGGCCCTTCCTCTTTCCTTCTTCTTTGTTTTCTTTCTTTCTCCAAATTTCTTGAAGTAAAATGATGACTTCTCCTATATATATATCTTCCACCATTTCTATATATTTATGCTTAGGTCCCTCAAATATGGTCACATGTCCCCTTTCATTCCCTCTCTCAAAAATTCTTCCATTTTCTTGAATTTTCTTTAAATAAAGGATGACTTAATCATTCCATTTTAGCCACCACTTCTCTATGTATACACTTAGGCCCCTCAAATAAGAATATGAACACATGGACATGGTGGGGCCCACATTCATACCACATGGCCACATAGGACCTTCAAGAACTTTCCTTAACCACTTTAGTCCTTCAAGAACTTTCTTGAACTTTGCAAAATTCCCATTTTACCCTTAGTCCTCCGCAATCCATGAACCCTTTTCCGAATTTTTTCCTTTTTACCCTTAACCTTTCTCAATATTTCCATACCTCCAATGTTCATAAATAATATTACTAACAACTCGTACATTAAAATTATTTCAGAACATAGTCTTGTCCTTAACTTCTCACCATTATCTCGCAATATCCGAACGCACGAAATACGGGCTATAACATTACTATTATTGCTAATTCCGCAATTTAACTTATTCTTCCAAAAGGGCAGCAGCACTTACGGCTTGGTCAAATCCCATTGTTGCTATTCGTGTGACCTTTTCCAGACATATTCCAAACTTACATCTTACTCTCGTATTATTTCCAAAAAAAAAAAAAAAAATTCGGCAGAGTTTCCTCTGTATTCCTTACTGTCTCAAAACCTGCACGCAGGAAATACCAACAATGCCTCACGGGGCCATCACATACATATATCATATCATATCATATCATGTCGTATCACAGCCACACAGGGCTCTCAATATTCATAAGAGTCTGAAAATAATGGACTTACCTCATAGGCCCAACATGACCACACGTGTTACCCTTTCTTGTTTACTTTCCCTTTTCAAACTTTTCAACTTTACCTTTCAATCGTACGTCAATACCATGCTCGGCATATGCCTTTCATACCTTTACTTACCTGCGTGCTTTATAACATCCCGTATCGTTAATCGTCTTCCTCTGTCAATGCCCTTCTCCCCCCGCCGCAATCACGAGTTAGCGTAAAGAAATCTCATTTCCTATGACTTGGCCCTATGGCACGATCTAAGGAGTGAAAGAAAAGTAACCACCCTAAATGCCCCGTAGCCTCCTGTTTATAAATGTGGCCGGCTTCACACCATAAACAGGACTCTACTGGACACGACTTTGCAGACAACCCCTAGGACGAACTACTCTGATACCAATTTGTCACACCCTAATTTTCGTTAGGGCGTGATGGGCACCCGACCCTTATCTAGGGCCGAGCGAACCCTCTGACTCTCGTGGCACTCATAATCATATTGGGCCCTCATAGCATAACATGAGTACATAATGAAAGCTTTTCAGAAACAAACCTGCTTTTCATCCTTTTCAAATCAAGTAAGACCTGTGATCATATAAGACCCGTAGAATAATGCATCACAATACATCGGCTTATGGAGTCGCTTATAAAACTGACATACTACATACACGACAACGTCTCGCAAAGTCTCTAACATGGAACATGAAACCATATCATAATGCTCGACTCGGAAAGACTCGGGAGAAAATGGAGCTCGCCAATCCCCGGAACATCTTCTCGCTAATATCTTCAACTCATCCGGTGTACACGCGCGGCATGAACGCGGCGTCCACAGAAAGGGACGTCGCACGATCAATGTGCGAGTATGTAAGGCATGAGTAACAACATATGGAAGGATGCAAAGCATGAATAGTAACAAGACGAAAATATGGAACATATCGTGAGATAAAGAGTAACCTGTACATCTGAGTGCCTTTTAGGCGGGTACCATGCATGCTTAGTGCTGCGGAACGTGCAGCCCGATCCATATATATATATATATATATTATATTGTTGCGGAACGTGCAGCCCGATCCATATAATATATTATATTGCTGCGAAACGTGCAGCTCGATCCATAACCACATATCCCGCGTCCGGGCATCCCGCGTCCGAGACGGTATCATGTCATATTATACCAACTGATCAGGTGGTTACGCGTATATAACGCTCTCGCCCTTTCCCATATTCCCCATATACATATACATATATCATATTCATATATCATATAAGTAGCATGCATGAGAGCCCAAAGAAAGTCATGTATCTATCGGAGTGACGTAAGGTCGGTAACCTCCGATTGTATTATGGAATAATCATGGTCGCTTTGTCTCACCTTGAAGGAACGATTATTATAAGGTGAGACTGTCAATGAAGAATAACTTCACGAGGAAACATCAAAATAGGATCGTAAGGCATCAATTCATATACTTTGGAATCCTTAAAAAAATAGTCATCATTCATGAATAAAATTGAGAAATCAACAAATAGCTCAACATTCTCATATCATCATTGAAATCATAAACTTGGAACCTTTAAACATAGAATCATCATCATCATATTCATCGTAGGAAAATATTCTCATTTTTGACATCATCGTTGTCATTGTAAAACCTATCCATCGAGTTGTCATGAAAGCTTACGGAGTCATAAACCTCCATTTTGGAAAGGTACAGACATTTTAGAAAGCACTTACGGGTCATTGGGAAAAGAAATCATGCCTTGGAATTATAGACTTCTATCTTTTGACAACAACAAAGTTATGGAAGCATTTATGAAAACGTAATCTAAGAATCATGCCTTTGAAAGAAAGGGGCAAGCCTTAACATACCTTAGCCGCTTCCTAAGCTAATTCGAGCTTATGTCTCGCTTCTCACGATCTACAATAATGTCATTAGGTATCAACCATTAGCCATAACACTTGAGAATCCAATTCCAAATTAACACTTTGTCTACAAAAATTTTGGCAGCATTTCCCCTATAACTTCAACATCCCCGAGAATTCAACTCGGCCAAATCAACAACAACCAAACCAACAATCATAATAACAATATCAATAATCAATTCACAAAATGTTCAAGACATTCCAACCCAAATCTTACTTTGCCCGAAACTTTCAAATACCATAAGAACCATCACAATACATTTCTCTCTTCCGAATTCATTGTTATAGCCCGTATATTGAACGTTTGGAAATTCCAAAGTCATCGTGAAAAGTTAAAGGCGAGACCATTCTCAAAAATTATTTTAACGGACGAGTTGTTGTAAATATTATTTATAACTATTATTAGCACGGAAATATTATGAAAGGTTGAGGGCGAAAAAGGAAATTCGCAAAATGGGCCGTGAGAATAATGCGGAAGGCTAGGGACGAAATGGTAATATTGAAGAAAGTCGAGGGGCAAAATGATAATTTCAC
Source organism: Lycium ferocissimum (assembly GCF_029784015.1). Lineage (NCBI taxonomy): Eukaryota > Viridiplantae > Streptophyta > Magnoliopsida > Solanales > Solanaceae > Lycium > Lycium ferocissimum. The sequence continues at coordinate 26,160 of NW_026725869.1, forward strand.
CAAGGGCTCATGAAAGTTCCCAAAGGGGTCCAATTTAGTCATGTGATGGAAAAAAAAAGAGAAAGAAAGGAAAAAAAAGAAGATGACAAAATAAGTCATCTTTCCATGGAAATTAAAAGAAAAGTTTAGAGAGGGGCATGTGCCCCTCACATGCCTAAGACCTCACATATATAAATATATGTGTTTATCTTCCACTTGAAGGCAAGAACAAAAGAAACAAATGATGAAGAGGGTGGAGAAAGGGAGAGCCACGGCCAAGGAGGAAAAAAAATTGGCCAAGAAAAATTATTTTCTTTCATGTTTTCTACCCTTTGGAAGATGCTAAACATCATGGAACAATTGTTGGAGCAAGCAAAACACTTAAATGGACAATTCATGAATCTTGACCAAGTATAGAAGTTGAAAAACAAAGGTAAGAATTCATGTTCTTGTATATGTTTTGGAGGATTATGTATGTTGTAGTGTGTAAGAAGGAACGAAATTCATGAAGTTGTGGATGATTGGAGCTTGGCCGTGTGGTGTTATGTGTGTGTGAATAATGAATCAATGTTTATATAGTGTTTTAATTGTTGTTGTTATGTATTCTATGATGGAAACGAGTGAAAAGCATGAAATATAGAAGTTGTGGATGTGTAATGTGTAGTGTGTGCATGGCCGTATATTTGTGTAGTGTTGTATGGAATGAATGGATTGATTCTATGTAAAATGTTGGTTGTTATTGTTGTGAATGATATGTAGAAATGAGTAGAATTTATGAAAATATGGAAGTTTGTGAAGTGGGTGTGTTGTTTGAAAGTTGGCCGTGAGTATGTGTCAATGTGTAGGAAATATGAATTGAATTTTATGTGGTAATCTAGTTGTAGTTATGGTGGAATTTGTATTAGAAGTGAAAGTTGAATGAATTAGTGGAAGTTGGAAATTATAGTGTGTGGCCGTGTGGTGTATATTGATAATTGGAAGATTTTGTATATTGAAAGACAACGTTCTTGCATGGGTAGTAAGAAATGGTATTAGTATGACGTTGTTGGAATATATATTATAAGGTTGCTAGTGTGTTCATTGAAGTCGGAAGGTTTTGAAGAAAGTAGTAAATTGAGATCGTGCATTTTGAATGGAATATGTGAATTGCTAATGTGATTGTTGAATTATGTTAATAGTTTGCCGGGTTTGAATTCCCGGATTGTGATTGATGAGAAATTTGGCTATATTGAATGTTGAGGATGGTATATTTACAGAGGAAATCTTTGCCGAAATTTCGGTAGCCAAGTGTTCCCTTAAGACACTAACTCTAAGAATCCTAATAAGAGTTTGGTAAATATGACCAATTTGCAGATTTTACGGGATTGTGACGTGACTTTGGAATAGCAAAAGGAGCGGAAAGAGGTATGTAAGGCTTCACCCTTCTTTCTATGGCATGTCTTAGACGTACTAAGTTGGATACGGGCCTCGTGGGATCATTCCTTTTCTCGAAATCCAAGATTGAAATTCGCTACTATTCATTCAGTAGAATTGAACTAGAAATGGTGCGAAATGTTGAAAAACTTCTTAGACCTCTAGAACTTGCATAAATGAGACCCGATTACTTTAAAACTCTCATAAGTAATGTCATGAAACGTATTACGCGTAAATTGTGTGCGCCGCCTCATTTGACCCGAGGCGGGCCCATTGTTCCCGGACTTTCCCTATTGTTTCATTTGGCTTGTTTTGGAGTGGAATCCTAAGGAAACTCCTGATCCTTGTCCCGATTATCAAACGATAGGTACAACGCTACCCTAATGTAAATATGTCTATGATGACCATGACAACGACAATGCTAAGAAAGAACATATGTCCATGATAAGTATGACAAAGATGATTCCTTGACTAAGGTGAAGAATATGATCTTGTGATGACAACGATGGAGTCGAAAATGAGAAAATGCCTACGATAGATATGTTGACAATATGTTCTGTTATAAAAACGAAAATATGGGAATGTTAAACTATTTCTGGATATCCCAAGTCTATTATAGGTAATGACTATTCTCTGGATTCTAAATACATGGAATTATGCCTGTGACCCCGATTGATGTGTGTACCCGACATACGTATATATATATGATAGTTAATCGAGCGCTATATAGACGCCGATAAATATACATGATATAAGTATATGTATATGATAAGCGTAATCAGAGCGCTATAGACGCTGGTAAATATATATGATATAAGTATGTACATGACAAAAAGAATCAGAGCGCTATAGACGCTGATATATGTATATGATATGAGTATATGTATATGATGAAAGAGCCAGGGCGCTATAGACGCCGATATTTATACGGGAAATATGCATATATTTGCGGGGAAGATGGAGATAAGGGCAGAGCGTTATATACGCCTATCCACCTGATCAGTTGGAGTATGGCACATGATATCGTCCGGACGCGGATGCCGGACGCGATGTGATGTGCATATTTATGGTTAAATGGATGGCTACGCCGACGCCGGCAATATGATATACTCTATTTGTTATGTATATATGTATATATATGAGTAAGGGGAAGCTAAGGAAGCATAGATCCGCTCAAGGGCACTTATACGTACAGGTTACTTTTATCCTATGGTACGGTCCATGTTTCCATACAATTTTACTCATGCATGTGTACTTCAGTTTTTACACGTGATACGTTCCCATATGTGCGTATGCCTTCCCATGATATATTTCATATGTGCGAACACTCTCTTTACATGATGTGCTCTATACCTCTTACTATGTTGTTACTATTCATGCCTTACATACAAAAGACATTGCTCGTACCGACCCTCTTCTTCTGGGTCGCGTTTCATGCCGCGCAGTGCACACCCGGACGGGTCAAGTTAATATAGAAGATGTTCCAACGAAGTTGGCAAGCTCCACTTGGCCTGAGTGTAGCCGAGTCGAGTACACGTGCCGTGATTTTCGACTACGTTAGAGACTTTGCGTACGCAGTCGTGGTTACCGTAAATCGTCCGTCGGTGGCTTCATAGGCCAATGTGTCGCCTTTGTATTATGATATAAGTTTTATACAGTTACAAATTCGATTTGCTCAGGAAGCAACAGAAAGAATATTTTAGTAAGCTTTGTTATGTGTATTTGACTTAGAAGAAAAAAAATTTACGCATGGAATAAGAGTCAGAGGGTTCGCTCGGCCCTAGGTAAGGGTCGGGTGCCCATCACACCCTAGTAAGGTCGGGGTGTGACATTCATAAGCTATATTAACAATTCCATATATTAGCAACATCATCTTCATTAATACAAGAAGCCACATTAAAGTCACAATAAGACCCAAATCAGCCCCTACACGGCCAAGTCTTCAACATGCATAATTCCATGAAGTCCATTCATTTCTACACATTCTACCACACACACAACCATCTATAATACACAATCCAAACATGATAAATAAATTAATCCTTCACTCCTATATATCGTCACATACACACGGCACACAATTCACCACACCATAACTTCATGAGTTTCATTCATTTCCACACTCCACAACATCCACAAATCATGCATAACATATGAAAACAAGGATTAAACCTTACCTCCTCCAATCCACTTCTCCACGGCTAGGACTATCCATGGCAACCACGAACGATTTGCTTGCTTCAAAAACCACTCCACGTTAACGAGGACCTTCCAATTGATAAGAGGGCTAGAAGAAAATAATTCTTTAGTCACTACTCATGGTCTTCTATTTTTGCTCCCCATGGCCGACCACTCTCCCTCTCTTTCTCTCCAAGTTTTCTTGAATTTTCTAAAGTTGCAAACTGATGACTTATGTTTATTTGGTCATCATGTATATATATATACTTATGGCCACATGGCCGGCCATGATCTCTTTTTTTTTTTTCTCCACTTTTCTCCAATTTTCTAGAAATTTCCTTAAATTGCAAAAGATGAATAAGTCTTGCATAGTAAGGAATTATGCATATATATATACTTAGCCTCCACCAATACAAGATGTACATTTGTGTCATTCCATGGCATGAAAATATTGGTCAAACAATAGGTGGGGCCCATGGCCACCTAGGCCTTTTGGCTATTTCATGAAAATTCTTTTCCAACTTTTAGCCTCTAATTTCTCCTTATCCCGAATTTACCCCTAATGCTCCATTCCAATAAAAAGGATGAATACGCAACTTGTACATTCTAAAAAAAATTTATAACCTTGTCCTTAACTTCCCGCCATTAACTCGGAATATTCAAAGGTACAAAATGCGAGGTATAACAGTTTGGGTCATCAAACCATCCGTTGTGTAGATCGCAAACCCTAGCCTATTTGTGAAGTTGAAGAAGAAAGGTAAGATTTGATCTTGTTTTATGTGCTATAAAGGTTGTATGCATGTTGTAGTATGTTAAAATGGATGAAAATCATGAAATATGGCATGTTGGAGTGAAGGTTGTATGTGTGAGTGCATAGCCGTGTGAGTGTGTGTGTGTGTTGTGTTGTATTGAAGTAATGACTTCGAGGTCTAGTTAGCATGTTGTGATCATTGTAGTGTGAAGAAATGAATGAGAATCAATTATATATGTTTGTAGGAAGTGTTGGCCGAATGTAGGCTACTTATGTGACAAGAAATTGATTATTGTTAATTAGTAGTTTGGTTGTTGTCGTTATGAATGCTATGTTGGAAATGAGAGTTTAATGACTCAAGATTGATGTTGTAATTGTATGGGATGATTTGGAGAATCATGTGTATTTAATGTAATTTTTATATTTAAGAGAACGACATTGTTAGGATGTGGATTGTTGGTGCAAATCATGATTTGGAAATGAGGAGTGTGTTATAGTGAGGTTCTCGGGTTTGGGGACAGTTTTCGGGCAAATTGGAGCCTTGTTGGATTGTTGGAAATATTGTATGAATTGGTTGAAATGTTCTTAAATGTTGTTAGTATGGGTTCGGGTTAGTATTTGAATGTATAAGCGTTGATGTTGGCTTGAAGGTAAGCCGTGGAATTGAATATTATGAAAGTTGTCGAATGATGTACAAGAGAGTTATTAATGATATATTGCCTTTCGGATTGATTATTAATGTTGCTAGGTTGGTTGTTGTTGTTGTTGTTGTTGATTTAGCCGAGTTAAATTCTCGGGGTTGGTCTATTTACAGGGGAAGTCTTTGCCCAAATTTTCGTAGAATTAAGTATGAGTTTGGAAGTGAATTCCTAAATGCCTCTAGCTAATATTCGGCATATTATGACGTATTTGTAGATCTTAGAGAACCCGAAGTTTGAGTTTGGATTGGCTTAGAGGGCGGATAAGGTATGTAAAGCTTACCTTCCTTCTTTTGGCATGTCTTAGATATGGCTAAGTTATGATATGTTATGAGCTTCGGGGGTAATTCTACTCTTAAAAAAATCCGAGTACGTTTATGCGTCGTATTTGCTTTTGATGTTGGCATCCTTATGTGGACAAGCTATGGTTTATATGTCTTTGTATGATTGATTTTCAAAAGTTGCATAAAAGTTGGGTTTTCTTTCTTAAAAGAGTTTCGTTCCTAAACGATTCCGAAAAATATGAACGTCCGTAACTTTCACAGACAGAACCGGATGGCTTTGATATGCTCGTATATGATTCTATGACGTATAAGGACTATGATTTTCATGGGCGGGCCCGACTTGAGTCGACACCTTTCGTGGGCCCCGCGACTTTTCTTATGTACTTCTGACGATTTTGAAAGGATATGATATGATTATTATTTCGATTTCAAGTACGATCAGTTTACTTATCTTTTGAGTTTGTAATAATGATTTGATAATATATGATAACTATGATTTTCGTAGGCGGGCCCGGATTGGGTTGACGCTCGTCCGTGGGTCCCGCGATCTTCTTCTGTATAATTCTAATGGCTTTTGAAAGAATTCAATATGACTATTTTTCCGACCCCGAGTATGACTATATATTTTTCTGTTGAGTCTGAAATAATGATTCGTATACTTATGATTTTGGTACGTGCCTATGGTATCTGAAGTTCGGTTTGATATGTTCCCGAGTGATGTTCGGAAGAAAATCTGATTTGACTATTGTCTTGGTTTTGAAATAATAGTTCGCTTCGGTTATTCTGTTGAGTTTGTAATAAAGATTTGTATGCATATGGCTACTTACGATTCTGCTCGTGCGTTTTGTTGTTACATCTTTCACCGGATCCCGGGCCAGTTGTTATCGTGCGCCCTATTCTGAAGTATGATGTGATACGAAGTATGATGTGACCGGTACGCCGAGCCCCTCTTGGCCGGGTACCGTATATATATGTTATGATGTGTGACGGAGATGTTTGGAGATATAAAACCTTCTGAAGTATGATGTGTTGTGGCGTCCAGATGGAGTGGCGACCACGTTCTGTCCGCCGGATCCCATTGCGGACTGTATGTGATATGTGATATGATGTTTGATGATATGATAATCTAATACGATATGATATATGATGGCGTGATGTGATGTATGATTATTATTTTATTTATGGATCGGGCCGTATGTTCCTCGGCATTATTATTTTATTTGTGCATCGGGCCGTACGTTCTTCGGCATTATTATATGATATATGGATCGGGCCGTACGTTCCTCGGCACTATTATTTTATTTATGGATCGGGCCATACGTTCCTCGGCATTCGGTTAACGTCAGTTTAGATGATATGTTCTATTTTCTGTATATGTGGGACAGAAATGTTTTTCCAAAATAAAGCTAAGCATTTTGGGCATTTTGATGGTTATATTCGTCTTCTGCACTGCTTATGTATGATTTGTATTTCGGATATAAGTACTTTGGTATTTGCGTGATTATGCTCACGTTCTGTACACCTTACTTCGGTTATGACTTCGTTTTTGTACTTCCTGCTTTGCATACTCAGTACATATTCCGTATTGACCCCCTTTCTTCTCGGGGCCGCGTTTCATGCCCGCGGTACGGATACGCGTTTTGGTGATCCACCGGCGTAGGATTTCCATTCCCCGTCGTTCGCAGTGCTCCCTTGTTCGGAGCCAATATTTTGGGTATATACTCTTCCGATGTATATGATTATGTTTATTCGGGGTACGGTGGGGCCCCGTCCCGTCATCCGATTCTCGTTGTTCCGTATTAGAGGTCCGTAGACATAGATGTGGGTTATGTACGGCTTTGTTCGGATGCGTGAGCCGTGTTTGGGTGGCCCATCCGCCGTGGCGCCTTGTCGGCACGCGTGTATGTATGCCTTGCTACGTTATGTATATTATGATAGCCTTGCCGGCTTTTGTGCAGTATATGTTTGTATGCGTCAGTTTGGAGACACGTCTGATACTGATTTATGTACGAGTCGTTTGTATGCCGAATCTGGTTAGTGAGCGCGTATGGGTGCCCAGCTCGGGCACTAGTCACGGCTTACGGGGTTGGGTCGTGACATGTACACACACATGTACATGATTTATGTTTCAAATGCAAGTCTTATGATTTTCTGGTTACTGTACTACTTTTCTGCCCTCCTTATTCCCGTACGATTCTGTTTAGTGTATTTCATGCTTTACATGCTCAGTACATATTCCGTACTGACCCCCTTTCTTTGGGGGCTCCGTTTCATGCCGCGCAGGTACAGATACTCATTTGGGTGAGCCGCCAGCTTAGGATTCCTACACAGCTATTTTGGAGTGCTCCCTTGTCCGGAGCCCACATTTTGGTACAGATTCTTTTGTCATATATATGTTTATGTCTACTCAGGGGTGCGGCGGGACCCTGTCCCGTCATATGATTCTGTTATTATTCGTAGAGATCTGTAGACATATATGTGGGTTGTGGGTAGCGTTGTTCAGTTGTGTTTGCGTTCTGTACATTCTCGGGTTGTATGTATGATATATGTATATAAGTACACGCGTCACCGTACCTTTCTATATGTAAGATCTTAGTATGTTTGCTATGAGCTAATTATGGTTAGTAGAGGTTGTTACATCCCGTGTTTTTGCACGTTCGGGAAATTTGGACATAAGTGTGATTTGTAAGAATAAGGCCATGCTTTGATTTTATGTGGTGTGTATGTTGTTACTTATGGGAAATGTTGACATGAGAACATTGGAGAGGGCCAAGGGCAAAATTGGAATCTTGGAAATTTGTTTCGGGAAATTGCAAAATATGATTTATAAGCAATTGGGCTCAAAAAAAAAAGAAGAGAAAAGAGGCCCAAAAGAGAGGGGGGTGGCCGGCCAAATTATGGCCCAACCCACCAAAAATTTATTAAATTTTTGCATGTGCCAAATATATATAAGGATTGTTATCCTTAGAAACTTCAAGAAAAAAAAAGAGAAATCAAGAACAAAGAGAAGAGAGGAAACGGCCAAGAGAGAAAAAAAGAAAGAAAGAAAGGAAGAAAATTTTTCCAAGCCTTAGTCTTTGATTCAAAAATCTTGTTCTTCTTGAATTAGTAATAAGCTCAAGACGCTCTTCGACGTGATATAATTAGTTAAGCAAAAGGACGACGTTTGCGGCAAGTTGAAATTTCAAGAAAAAGGTAAGAATTTATTCTTTTGTGTTATGGAACAAGTATATGTGTTATGATGATAGGAATTGGATGAGAACTATGGAATAGTGGTGTGTGTGTGCATGGTGTGTGTGTGTGTGTGGAGCATGTAAGGCCGTGAGCCATGTTGGAGGGAAGGAGGGGTGAAGTTGATTTTATTTAGTTTGTTAGTTGTGTTGTATAACATTTGTGACGTAAATAAGCCATAAGTGATTCGAATTGGCATTGAAATTGGCATGTATGTCATTATGGAAAATTTGGTGTGTTCATAAAGTTCTATGTAAATGTGGAAGAAAGATGTGAATCATGATTATGGTTGATGAAATTGGGAGATGGAAATATATTAAGGGTATGTATGTTGGAAATTAGAGATTTTGGATGGATTATGATTTGATGGAAAGTTTGTATATATTGTATATTTTGTGAATATTTTGCAATAACGATATGAAATATCTCCGAATTATATTTGAATGGTTTTGGATTAGTAAATGAATATGAAAGCGTTGACATGAAGTTGGAAGTGTGAAGTTGGAATGAGAGTTAATGCATTATGTAGAAAGGAAGACTAGTTGTGTGTTCTATTGTGATTGTTGATGTTCTTGATGTTGTTGTTGGGTTGGTTGTTGTATTTTAAGCCGAGTTTAATCCTCGGGGATGTTAGATTTATAGGGGAGATGCTGCCGGAATTTTGGTAGACAAGTATAGACTTAAGTTGAATTCGCAAAACTTGAAACTCACCTTTGGTAACTTTGACCATTTGCAGATTCTGGACGAAACGGGATCTGAATTTAAGTGAGCGTAAGACATCCGTAAGGTATGTGAATGTCACGACCCAGCCCCGTGGGCCGTGACTGGTGTCCTACTTGGACACCCATACGTACCTACCTGTCAGATCCGATATACCAACCGGCTAATTCCATTTAAACATACATAAATTCATACAGATATAAGGTGCGTCGCACGAACATACATATACGTATATACATACCGAAACCCCGTACGTGCTATTCGTTAGTGGCTATTATATCATACAAAGTCGCATATCGTACGTACCTACCCGGACGGGACAACCCACAACCCACAAACATGTCGGCACTTAACATACGAACGAATCAGAAGACGGGACAGGGCCCCGCCGTACCCAAATAGTCATATATACAGAACATATGAATAACAGAAGATATATATACCAAAAGTATCAGCTCCGGATCAAAGGGAGCTCTTCAACAGCAAACTGATGTCCTATACCGGTGGCGGGTCACGCGGTGCGTCCGTACCTGTGGGCATGTAACACAGCCCCCGACGAACAGGGGGTCAGTACGAAAGTGTACCGAGTATGTAAAGCGGAAACAGAACATACATAATTAAAATAACCAGAGTCAGATATGTAAAACCGTAACGATGAATCGGATCCATAGCTGAGTCAGACTTACGAGAGAGAGCGTACGTAGACGAGAATCGGACCGCAGATACGAGAGGGGTGTCGATGTGCTCTCGGCCCGAGAAGCATAACTCGGAATATAACGTGTGAGAATCGACCGAATCGTACGTACATAAATGTGACGGACGAATCGTAATTCGAATCGACACGTGCATATATGCCGATGAGATCTTTATCCAAATCGAGTTTCGAGATCATGCATGCGAGTCATAAGCATATACGTACATACACATCATAAATCGGATCCCGCCCTTTAATAAGGGACGCGAGAATGTAACCCGCCCTCGTAGTACGGGACGCGGTGGACGACGAGAATCGATCAAATGCCATCCCGGCCGCCATCCCCGTAATATCACATAACGCATCATAATCGAGATCATATCGGATACGTACGTATCCCGCCCCGCACATCCGAGGGACGCGGTGAACAATGCGGTGAAGGTGCACGAATTACGTAACATGGCCGGGCGCGGAAGGAAGCGTTGAGGCATCCACGAACAGACAAATGAGAAACCATATGCATACGTACCGACATACGGACTTAATAGAACCGAAATAGTTCGTAAAACGTGTCGATCGAATAGTCAGATTATATCAGAACAGAGTGTCCAGAAGTCAGAATAATGTCACGATTCAGAAAGATAGACATAATACTTGTTAGTTAGCGGACGGAAACATAATTAAGGGTTACTTAGGAAGAATGGACAGAAATAGATCAATTTGAGCCATACCGGGAATATCGGGGTTTTGTGGGCCACCTCGGACCCAACCATGGTAGAATATGTAAATTACGGATAATAAACCTTAGGGAGTCGTCCATAACCATCTTAGAGTGTTTCGACTCCATTTATGGAAGTTGCATACTTATAGGTCAATTTAGGAGAAATTGGTTCAATCTTACTGAAGGATTTTTCGCTAATTTCAATCTCAAATTGTGAGAAGTAGGAGTGTCATCGAGGCTCGCTGTCAGGCCTGTTAGACTCAGAACATGCCAAAGAATAAAAGGGCAAGGCTTTACATACCTGGATTGCGCCTTACGCTCCTCAAATCTCAGTTCCCGCTTCGTCCAAAAACTGCAAATGGTCATCTTTACCAGTTACTATTCATGCAAGCTAACATTTCAATCTTGGGGTTATACTTGGCTACCGAAATTCCGGCAGCACCTCCCCTATAAATGTGACACCCCCGAGATTCAACTCGGCTCAAAACATCAACAACAACAACCAAACAACATCCTTAACAACAACAATCGAACTAGAATGCATTCTAACATGAATAGTACTACTTTCTTCATAATGTCACAACTTCCATTCTAACTTCACATTTTCAAGCTAATATCAATATTTCCATACTCATTCAAGACCATCAAATACAATTCAAGAACATTTCACATTATTTCACAAATTATACAAAAATTCCACCGAAACCATAATTCGTTCAAAACTTCCAACTTCCAACAAAACCATTGATCCTCTATTCACTTCACAATGCCATAACAACATAATTGACATACCAAATAAATTCAACCAATTCCCTTACATATATACAAAGTATGCAAAATATACAACTTCCCAACATAAGACCATAATTCTTCCAACACTTCCAAATCAATACAAACTTACATCATTTTTCCTCCGTTTAGATTATAAGAATCATAACAATACATCCAACATATCAAACAAACAATTCATCACTATCTCCAATTCTTCCATAGCCACAACATCCATATTCTCCAATTCAACACAATTCATTCAACTTTCATTTCCAATATAAATTTCACAACATCCATAACTAGAATACAACATGAAATTAACTTAACCTTAGCCATGCACATGCACACATACACGGCCATAACACAATACAAATACCACACGGCTACACACTACAATCACCATTCCTTGATTTCCATTCAATTCTACATACTATCACATATATATATTCTTCCATAACATAATTAAAAACATGAAATCCTTACCTTTCTTCCAAGTTCTTACTTGCCAAAAGAAGCTCTTTCTTGCCTTGAAAATTATACCAACTTGGAGAGCACCTTAAGCTTGTTACTAATTCAAGAAGAACCAAATTTTTGAATCAAAACCCAAGGCTCCAAGAATTTTTCTTCTTTTTCTTTCTTTCTTTTTCTCACGGCCGAATGGCCTTTTCCTTTTTTTCTTTTGATTTTTCTTTTGTTTTCTTGAAACTTCTAAGGCTAAGGATCATTTATATAATTAATAGGCACATGGAAAATTAATTAAATTGGGTTTGGGCCTTGGCCATATGGCCGGCCACCCTTGTCTCTTGGGCCTCATCTTCTCTTAATTTTATTAAGCCCAATTCCTTAAGATTCTTGTTTTGTAATTCCCGAAACTAATTTCTAAAATTCCAGATTTGCCCTTAGGCCTTCTCCATTGTTTCCGCATTCAAGCTTCCATATCCGCCACACACCTACCAAGAAAAATTCAAACATGGCCTCCTTTCTCATAAATCACAATTATTGCGAATTTTCCGATTATGCAAAAGGCGGGATATAACAGTGAAGCTATCCCTCTCCTTCCTTTGGCATGTCCTAGGTGTACTAGGCTTGAATTTGAGCCTCGGGGGTTATTACGTTCATCGAAATCCGATTCGAAATGGAGCACTATTCATTCGGTGCGATTGAACTAGAATCCTTATATCTTGTTGGAAAAATGCTCAAACGTCGTAACTTGCAGGAATGTAATCGAATTGCCTTGAAACTTCCATAAATGACTCCATTAAGCTTAGTATATGTAATTCGAGTACGCCACCTCCGTTGACTCGGGGCGGACCCGCTATTCCGGATCTCCGCCCTACTTGTTTTATTTGACTTATTTTTGTACCACAATTGAAGGAAAACTTTTGGCTATCGCCCTAACTATTAAGCGATATTTTATAAAAATTTTCAAAACCACTCCGAAGGGAGTGTGATATTTTACAAAACTTTTTCAAAACCACTCCGAAGGGAGTGCGATATCTTATTATTCAGATTTTCCAAAACCACTCCGAAGGGGGTGTGAGATTTTATTATTATTATTATTACTATTATTATTATGCCCGAAAGGGCTAGGATTAGTATTATGTCACGAGTGGCATGCCCGAAGGGGCCAGGGTAGCCGTATGCCACGAGTGACATGCCCGAAGGGGCTAGGATTATTATGTCGGGTGCCCGTCACGCCCTGATGGAGATTGGGGTGTGACAAAGTGGTATCAGAGCAGGTCAGTCCTCGGCATGTTCGCAGACTGTGTCTAGTAGAGTCTTGTTTATCGGTGTGTTGTGCACCACATCTATAAACAGGAAGCTACGAGACATTAATAGGGTGTCATTCTTTCTTTCATGGTAAAGATCGTGCAGATAGAGCTGTGTCATAAGTAAGGTCCCTAATCTAGCAATTTGTATGATTTCGATAATGCGCTAAGAAGGGTAAAGCGACGGCGGCCCGGAAGGGCAAAGCGGTTGGGGATGAGGCGATTCGCCAAGCCCCGGAGTCTCTAGAGCTCGGACTTATCTTGGAATACGCATCCGGCCCGAGTCCTCCCACCTCCCCCGTCGCCGGAGGAACTAAGAGAGGCACGATCCGGCGCCGGCTCCGGCTCCGGCCTCGGTATCTCGGTCTCTCGGTCAGATGCTCAGCGTCAGGAGATTAGAGAAATGAAAGATGCCATACGTTTGTTGACTCAAATGCTTGCTACTCAGGCTAGACAACAGAATAGGAGTCACGAGTATCCCGATAAATTTGCCCGGCGCCGAGGGCACGGGATTTTCTTACATTAAGTCCCCCGAGTTTAAGGGCACGGACCCTAATGCGATCTCTCGGAGTTTATAGATGGTATGCGGCGTACATTAAATATAATGAAGGCAGCTACGAGTACGGTGAGCTACCGTTTACACACGGGTTACGAGGTATAGCAATTAGCGGTACCGGTCATGGAGATTATCGAGAGGTAGTGACGCCCTCCGCCGACGTGGCGAGAATTCTCGGATGCCTTTTTGCGTCACTATATGCCACCCGAGTTGAGACGAGCAAGGGTTGATAGATTCCTTAATTTGCAACGAGGGGTAGCATGTACGGGAGAGTATAGTGTGGAGTTCGACTCCTTAGCCGGATATGCCCCTACTATTGTGCGAAATGGAAGATAGAGTTCACCGATATGTAATAGAATTGGAGACGGAGTTGCGGGAGATGTGTATGCCGGTGGCAATGCGACGAGTATAGATATAGCTCGTGTCCAAGCCTATGCTCGGGGGCGAGAGGATCGTAGCGCCGACGAGAGGCTACTTCGGGCCGGGTGGTGAGTCGGCCCCAAGAGGGCCGGGGACGGAAAGGTCGGGGAAGGGTTCCACCGGCGAGAGCGGACCCCGAGTGTGTGCGCCTTCGCAATTTCGTGGACCTCGGCGGGGTAGAGAGACATTCCCTCGGCAAGGACGAGAGTTCTTCATGCGCCGGGTCCTCGGCGAGCATGGTCGGGGCAAGAAGGCGATGGCCCCTCCGCGATGTGCGACTTGTGGAAGGCGGCATGTAGGACAATGCCGACGGGGCGTGTGTTATACTTGTGGTGATCCGACGCACTATGCTAGAGAGTGTCCACAGGGAGTGGGCCATACCGCTCCTGGAAATTCGGTAGCAGCGTCGTCACCACCGCCCGGTAAGAGCCCCCGAGACGGGACCTCGGACTTTTTCCGGTCGAGGTAGGGGCGGAGGTAGAGCACCTAGTTCCGGTGCGCAGACCACATCGCATCTATGCACTAGGGGGAGACCGAGTCCCGAGCGCGCGCAGATGCACCACCGTGTAATCTAAATTTCATAGTTGATTGTCTTAGTCAATGAATGATTTATATGTGCCGCCCACCCAAAGAACCTTCCCCAAAATGCTTGTAAGACCTATAAGGCCAATTTAACATTCGAGGACGAATGTTTTAAAGGGGGGGAGGATGTTACATCCCGTGTTTTTGCACGTTCGGAAAATTTGGACATAAGTGTGATTTGTAAGAATAAGGCCATGCTTTGATTTTATGTGGTGTGTATGTTGTTACTTATGGGAAATGTTGACATGAGAACATTGGAGAGGGCCAAGGGAAAAATTGGAATCTTAGAAATTTGTTTCGGGAAATTGTAAAATATGATTTATAAGCAATTGGGCTAAAAAAAAATAAGAGAAAAGAGGCCCAAAAGAGAGGGGGGTGGCCGGCCAAATTATGGCCCAACCCACCAAAAATTTATTAAATTTTTGCATGTGCCAAATATATAAGGATTGTTATCCTTAGAAACTTCAAGAAAAAATAAGAGAAATCAAGAACAAAGAGAAGAGAGGAAACGGCCAAGAGAGAAAAAAGAAAGAAAGAAAGGAAGAAAATTTTTCCAAGCCTTAGTCTTTGATTCAAAAATCTTGTTCTTCTTGAATTAGTAATAAGCTCAAGACGCTCTTCGACGTGATATAATTAGTTAAGCAAAAGGACGACGTTTGCGGCAAGTTGAAATTTCAAGAAAAAGGTAAGAATTTATTCTTTTGTGTTATGGAACAAGTATATGTGTTATGATGATAGGAATTGGATGAGAACTATGGAATAGTGGTGTGTGTGTGCATGGTGTGTGTGTGTGTGTGGAGCATGTAAGGCCGTGAGCCATGTTGGAGAGAAGGAGGGGTGAAGTTGATTTTATTTAGTTTGTTAGTTGTGTTGTATAACATTTGTGACGTAAATAAGCCATAAGTGATTCGAATTGGCATTGAAATTGGCATGTATGTCATTATGGAAAATTTGGTGTGTTCATAAAGTTCTATGTAAATGTGGAAGAAAGATGTGAATCATGATTATGGTTGATGAAATTGGGAGATGGAAATATATTAAGGGTATGTATGTTGGAAATTAGAGATTTTGGATGGATTATGATTTGATGGAAAGTTTGTATATATATATTTTGTGAATATTTTGCAATAACGATATGAAATGTCTCGAATTATATTTGAATGGTTTTTGGATTAGTAAATGAATATGAAAGAGTTGACATGAAGTTGGAAGTGTGAAGTTGGAATGAGAGTTAATGCATTATGTAGAAAGGAAGACTAGTTGTGTGTCTATTGTGATTGTTGATGTTCTTGATGTTGTTGTTGGGTTGGTTGTTGTATTTTAAGCCGAGTTTAATCCTCGGGGATGTTAGATTTATAGGGGAGATGCTGCCGGAATTTTGGTAGACAAGTATGGACTTAAGTTGAATTCGCAAAACTTGAAACTCACCTTTGGTAACTTTGACCATTTGCAGTTCCGGACGAAACGGGATCGAATTTAAGTGGAGCGTAAGACATCCGTAAGGTATGTGAAGCTATCCCTCTCCTTCCTTTGGCATGTCTAGGTGTACTAGGCTTGAATTTGAGCCTCGGGGTTATTACGTTCATCGAAATCCGATTACGAAATGGAGCACTATTCATTCGGTGCGATTGAACTAGAATCCTTATATCTTGTTGGAAAAATGCTCAAACGTCGTAACTTGCGGGAATGTAATCGAATTGCCTTGAAACTTCCATAAATGACTCCATTAAGATTAGTATATGTAATTCGAGTACGCCACCTCCGTTGACTCGGGGCGGACCCGCTATTCCGGGATCTCCGCCTCTTTTGTTTTATTTGACTTATTTTTGTACTACAATTGAAGGAAAACTTTTGGCTATCGCCCTAACTATTAAGCGATATTTTATAAAACTTTTCAAAACCACTCCGAAGGGAGTGTTGTCACGACCCAACTAGGGGCCGCGACGAGTACCCGATACTTGTACCGGGCACCCCCTGTCATATGTCTTGTTCTTGTTACTAAGTGGGCCGTATGAACACTGGCATTTTTTTCCACAACATCGCCGATAATAATACATACATGTAAACGAGTAATAATATCCAACTGTGATCGTACGTATCACGCGGCGACGCAGACAACTAGAGCGTGAAACATCTACCTGTACATATCGTACGAGCCTCTAAACAAAATACATGTAATTACAAGTGGCTGACTTTGCTGAGTTCAATATATACATAAGAGTAGTACCCAAGACAGTAGCTCCGGAACAACTGGAGCGCCTTTCAATGTACAGCTGGAGAAGCTCCTAGGGATCGAGCCCGTCAACCTGTCGACCTGCGTGGCATGAGACGCAGCCCCCGAAGAAGATTCGGTACGAACGATTGTACCGAGTATGTAAAGCCGTAGAAATAATACAATGAAACATGTAACATATGGCAATAACAACATGTGAGAACGAGAGATCATATGACGGTATAAAAGGATAATACTGTACGGGGTGCCTTTCGGGCGGATGTCATGCTTGCTTATACATACTTTTGTTCAAAACATTTCGTATCATATACGTGAAAATAACAAGTCATGTCGCCGAAATACGTCGGCTTCCCACATGTGTCCCGCGTCGGGCATCCCGCGTCCGGGATGGAATTACGCCAGTCGACCGAGGGTGGTGATGCGTCTATAGCGCAACACGTATCCATTCCCCAAAATTCCCCATTTTCATATACATATCATATACGTGTCATATACATATCATATAAGCAAGATGCATAAGAACCCAAAGAAAGTCATGTGTCTATCGGGGTGACGTAAGGTCGGTAGCCCCCGATTACCTTATGGAATAACCACGGTCGCTTCGTCTCACCTTGAAAGGACAAACATTATAAGACGAGACTAGCAATGAATAGCAATACCACAAGAAAACTTAAAACAGGATTATAAGGTTTCAATAAAATCAGTTATGGGAATCCGGTATGCACGTATATCGAGACTCGAGTGACAAACATGAAGACACGGTCATTATGTCCCATTGGGTCATCCACGAAGGTTTCAAGACATTTCAATTTCATTTCCAAAGGTTTCGGACGTTTGAACATCATTTTACCTTAAAGCACAAGTTTTGGGTTCAATTCTACTGAATGAATAGTGAATAAATTTAGGTGTCGTTTCGAGGGGGGTAGGACCTTTCCCGAGGGTCGGATTTCGACCTATCTAACTAAGACATGCCAAATGAAGGGAGGTAGGCTTCACATACCTTTTCCGCTTTGCTCACGTCTCCAAACTCAAGCTCGAGTTCGCCAAAATCTACAAATTGGTCATGTTTACCAATTGTTAATCTTAACCAATACTTGCCCATAAACAAAATTTGGGCGACATTTCCTATACGTATAGCATCCCCGAGATTCATACTCGGCTAAAACAACAACAACCATACCAACAACAATATAAACAACATCAACAATCGACTAAAAACGCATTCTAGCGCAAATAGTCTTACTTTCCAAATAATCCAACAACTCCAAATTCAACGTTACACTTACAATCCAATATCAATTTGTTCATATTCACATACTAATTTAAGGTCGTTCAAACATAAACCAAGAGCGTTTCAAACTATATATCCAATATTCAACAATTCCAACAATTTCCATACAATTCAATATAATTTAATTCACATAATTTTCCAACAATACCATCAATATACTACTACCCATATCTTCCAATTTATGCAACAACAACAACATTTTTTCCTTCTTTCAAATTCAAGCACAACAATCCAATTTTCATTCCTCCAAACCATTAAATCTTTATCCTAACATTATAAAACCTTCCATAACAACAATTTCCATTCTAATTAAAATCAATTCATCCCCTCTTTCACTAGCTTGAATTCGGCCAACCCCCTCCCCATATGCATGTTTTTCATAATTTCCATATTTTCCATACATTACAACAACAATCAACACACAACATAATACACAACACACACACACACACTCACGGCCATACCTCTATATTCCCACAACACATGAATTTCATCCATTTTCATACTCCACAACATGCATAAACACCTATAGCATACAAAAAAGAATTAAACCTTACCTTTTCCTCAACTTCTTCACTTGACTCAATTTACCAACTTGTGTAAATATGTGTTTTTCTTGCTCCACCAACCACTCCAACTTACTACAAACTCTTCAAGGGATGGTTTGGCTATGAAGATCAAGTTGTGAATTCTCTCTCTTTCTTTTTTTTTTTCGGTTTTTTTTTTCTTTTTTCTAAGCTTGGCCGAATTGGCCTTGTTCTTTCTCCTCTCTCTTTCTTGCTTTGCTTTCTTGAAAATTCTAGGAATTAAGATGAATTAGTCATCTTTTCCTTTATATATACATATAGCCCCTTCAATTATAACCAACCATATGGTCCCTTGTTTGGCTCAATTCTATTTGGCCATGTTTTGCAAGTGGGGGCCACGGCCAAGTGGCCCCCTTTCTTTGAAAATTCTAGGAGATTTCTCTTAATTCATGAAAAATATTTTCCTTAGTTCCAAATTTGCCCCTAGCCTTTCTCCGTATTTCCATGAGTCGTCTTGCAAGTTTACCTTTTACCCCTGGCCTTTCTTATTATTCCAACTTTACAATTTTCCATACGCGACTTGTGTCACTTGCCTTGACTTACCGAGGGTACAAAATACGGGCTCCGGTCACCCCTTTTCTCAATATCTCTGGCACCCCAAACCCCAACATCGTTTTATTTCTATACTTATAAAAATTTTTGGGATATTTCCCCGGGGGGTCCCCCAATCATGGAATTGCTCCCTTTCCCGGGCCGGCCCACAAAACGTCGGCGTATCCGGTTTTTCTTAATGCTAATATATTTACTCCGCTCCCCCGGCCGGGTTTTCCGTAACCCCGGGGGTTGGGGCCCTTTAGTCCTTTCGTCGCGGCTTCGGAACGTACTTTTCTCTTAATTACCATTTTCCCCTTCCGAATACTTATTTAAAGCTTGTCGTATAACTCCCTTTCGCCCGAGTTTCTAGATTTTCATCAACGATATAAAGAATGACACTGACGGTATGGGTTTTAAAATCGATCCCCAAAGTACTTTTAAAAAAAGGGGGGGTGGGGTACCCCTTTGCGCCCGGGGAGGGCTCGGGGACCCTTTTTGTCTCGTGGGTGCAAATATGCGGTTGAGGGACCGCCTTGCGGTCTCCTCCCGCCTCGACCACGGGGGGGCCCGGGGGCACAGGACGTACGTAGGGAGGGCGCACGGTCGACGACAAACCCCGATGGCGGATCCGGGGGGGGGCCGGGTACGGTCTCCCCCCGGGTCCTTCGTGGGGGGTCACGCATCAAGTGGTGGGTCGACCACAAAAAAAAACAAGCTTTTTGCCCGGGGGAAAACCCCGGGAATGTGGCTTGCGGGGCGGGGTACATCGCGGGGGGGGGTACCCTGCGTGACTCGGCTGGTTTTTGGGGACCCGATGCTCGGGCCCTCGATGCGGTTGCGGATACCCGGAATTTTGGGGGTCACTTTGCCCCCCTTATCTCCTCCGGCCCCCAAAGTCCCCCTTTTTGCGGACCCTTTCCGTCGCGCTCCCCCCTCCGTTCGTTTTTGTTTTCTTCCCGAGTTTTGGGCGTGGGCACCGAATGCGGAAATGGTCATCCCGCCCTGGGGGTGAGGCCGTCCCGGTCTTTGGCTAAATGGGGCCCCTGGCCCTCTCACGTAATGATGCACCGTCCCCCATCTTGACCATGGGGGGTTTTAGGGCTAATGAGTCAAATCGGAGGGGTCTCCGGCCCTCATTTTCCTTTCCAAGGGTTCAAAAACATTCGGCTCGGGCCCCTCGAACCTGCGGTGGCCAAATAATGTCGCGGAAAGGCCTCGGTAAACCCCGCCGGACCCGGGGGGGGGCGCTTTGCTCCCCTCGGGGGGTATCCAAATTTTATCCGGTGAACCGTATGTCCCGCCCTCTCGAGGCCAAATCCGACTCGGTCTCCCGGCCCGTTGTCTTCCGGGGTCCCCGGCTTTTCTCCAAAAACTCGCCCGGGGCCTCCTCCCCGGGCCATCCATAGAACTGGGGGATTTTGGGGGATAAAATCACGGGCTGGGGGCTCGCCGCCATCCCCTTGGGCCCTTCCGGGCCCAGCTTGTGCGGCGACTAGCCGGGGCGACAGCGGAAGCTTCCCCCCCCCGGCCCGCGGTGGCGGTCTTGGTTTTGGGCTCCCCACCTTTCCGCGCCCGGGGGAGAGGGGAAACCTCGTTGTGGGACTCGCCCACCCCCCGCGGTGGCTCCCGGTTTTAAATCTTTTCCCCGGCCCCCCGCGCATTCCCAAAAGGTGGGCACAGGGTTTTTTTCCCCTCCCGGGGTTACAAACCATAACGCGAGGATTAAAAAAAAAATATAGAAACCGGTAACATAGCTTATGGGTCTTGGGGGAAAGAAGGTCATATTTCCTAAATCCACTGCCCCCCCGTTTATAAGTGTGGCGCGCTAAAACCCCCCCGGGACTTCCGGACACGGCTGGGAGACAAATCCTAGGGCCAGGGCCCCTGCGATCCCCTTCCCCGGCCCAAATGGGGGCGCCGGAGTCCGATCTTGTACGGGCCCCCATTTTGTCTTGTTCTTATTACTGGGGGGGTATGAATACGGGGAAATTTTTTTTTATAACCCCGCCGATAATAGCTACGTTAAACGGTATTTAAAATTCAAGGATTGACATATCACAGGGGATAAAACAACTAAAAGGGTATGAAACATCGGCTTTCATACGTCTCGAGGGCCCCTAAACAAAAAACAAGTAATTAGGGGTAGGCCCCTTTTTTCCCGGGGTTCAAATTTATACCCAAGTAGTACCCCCAAAAGGATGAAAAAAAGGCTTTGGGGCGTTTTCGATGTATTTTGGGGAAAACTCTAGGGTAGGGGCCCCTCAACCTTTTTCTACCGGGGGCCTGAAAAGCGCCCCCCAAAAAAGAGGGGGCGGGACGAACGATTACCGAGTATGTAAAGCCAAATAAAACGGGTGAATCATGTAACATGTGAGCAATAACAATATGGAACCAAAGATCATATAACGAGATACAAAGGGTAATCATGCACATGGTGCCTTTCGGGCGGATGTCATGCTTGCTTATTATATACTTTTGTTCAAAACATATCGTGTCATATACATTTAAAAATAACAAGTCATGTCGCCAAAAAATTTGGGTTTCCCCCTGTGTCCCGCGTGGGCATCCCCGTCGGGATGGAATTCGCCCGGGGACCGGGGCGTCGTTACGCGGGGGGTATCCATTCCCCAAAAATTTCCCCCTTTTCGTTTCATATCATATAAAGTATATACATATCATATAAACGCTTTTCCAAAAAACCCAAAAGAAAGTCATTGTTATCGGGGGGGACGTAAGGTCGGTAGCCCCCCTTCCCATGGAATAATCACGGTCGCTTCGTCTCGCCTTGAAAGAACAAACATTATAAAAACGAGACTAGCGATGAATAAAAAACACCACAAAAAACTTAAAACAAGATTATAAAGTTTCAATAAAACAAGTGATGGGAATCCGGTATGCACGTATATCGAGACTCGGAAATGACAAACTGAAAACACGGTCATTATGTCCCTTGGGTCATCCCCGAAGGTTTGAAGACATTTCAAATTCATTTCCCCAAGGTTTCGGACGTTTGAACATCATGTTACCTTAAAGCACAAGTTTTTGGGGTTTAATTCTACTGAATGAATAGTGAATAAATTTAGGTGTCATTTTGGGGGTAGGACTTTTGAAAGTCGGATTTTGACCTATCTAACTAGGACATGCCAAATGAAGGAGAGGTAGGCTTTACCCCTTTTATGCTTTGTACCGTCTCCAAAATTTAAGCTCCAAATTCCCCAAAAACTACAAATTGGTCATTTTTACCAAACATGATTAGTGCCTTTGGAATTGGATTCTTAAAATAAAACTTGGCTACCGGGGTTTCGGCGGACCTCCCCATAAATATGTCCCTTTTAAGTTTTCCCTTTTACAAAACAACAACAATCCCGGGGAAATTTAAACCCCGGGCCCAAAATATCCCCAAAATAAAACAATATAAGCAACATCAAAAATCGACTAAAAAAAGCATTCAACCAAAAAAGTCTTATTTTCCGAATAACCAACCAAAACCAAATTTTCCACAATCCCAAAATCAATATGTTCTATTCCATACTAATTTAAGGTCGTTAAACATAAACCAAAAGGGGTTTCAAATATTAAAATTTCAACAATTAAAAATTTCCCCTTTAAAATTAAAAATAATTTAATTCCCTAATTTTCCAACAATACCATCAAAATACCCCTTCCCCTATCTTCCAATTTTGTGACAACAACAAAATTTTTTTCCCTTTTAAATTCGAGCACCAAAACAATTTTCATTTTCCCCCAAAAACCCTTAAATCTTTATCCCAACATTATAAAACCTTCCAAACCTTTTCCATTCTAATTAAAATCAATTCATCCCCTCTTTTCACTGGGTTGAATTCGGCCAACACCCCCTTAAGCATACTTTTCATGAGCTTCCATATTTTTCATGCACTACAACATAAAATTAACTCAATTTTTTATGCAATACACAAAACACAAAACACAACACACCTCGCCCCCCCGGCCCCCACTCGCACTTCACCATGAATTTCATCCCCTTTTCATCTCCAACTGCTAAACACTTATAACATGCAAAAAAAGGAATTAAACCTTACCTTTCCCAAAAATTCTTAAAATTGACTCAATTTCAACTTGTGTAAATATGTGTTTTTTTTGCTCCACCCAAACCAAATTCCCCCCTCAAACTCGGGGATGGTTTGGCTATGAAGAACAAGTTGTGAATTTCTCTCTCTCCCCCCTTTTTTTTTGGTTTTTTTTTCTTTTTTCAAACGGGCCCAATTGGCCTTGTTCTTTCTCCTCTCTCTTTCTTGCTTTGCTTTTTTTGAAAATTCTGGGAATTAAGATGAATTAGTCATCTTTTCCTTTTATATACATATAACCCCCCAAATTTTAACCAAAAAATATGGTCCAGATTTTGGGTGGTTTTTATTTGGCCATGTTTTGCAAGTGGGGGGACGGCCAATTTTTCCCCCCTTTAAAAATTTTAGGAGATTTCTCTTAATTCATGAAAAATATTTTCCTTAGTTCCAAATTTGCCCCAGCCTTTCTCGTATTTCCGGGTCGTCTTAAGAGTTTACCTTTTTACCCCTGGCCTTTCTTATTATTCCAACTTTACAATTTTCCATACGCGACTTGTGTCACTTGCCTTGACTTACCCGAGGGTACAAAATACGGGATGTAACAGATGTCCATAACGATACTTGAAAAGCATTTAATTTCTCACCACTCTGCATGTGCATACGGTTGTTAACCTTTTTATGCTAACTCAGATTTTATTATTTAAACTTTTCAAAACCACTCCGAAGGGGGTGCAAGATTTTATTATTTAAACTTTTCAAAACCACTCCGAAGGGAGTGCGATATTTTATTATATAAGACTTTTAAAACCCCACTCGAAGGTGCGAGATTTTACTATTTCATTCCCTTACGACCTATGTCTATATTCCACAACTCTATTATTAGTATTATTATTATTATTATTATGCCGGGGGCTAGGATTAGTATTATGTCACGGGGGTAGCCAAAGGGGGCCCGGGTAGCCGTATGTCACGAGTGGCATGCCCGAAGGGGCGGAATATTATGTGGGGGCCCGAGCTGTCGAAGGGGCCGGGATAAACGTATGTTGGACCGGCGTCCGAAGGGGCCATCTTTTTATTTCGGGACGGCCTGCCGGGTCCCGGGATAGACGTAGTCGGAAAAAAGCCGCGCCGAAGGGATTATTATCATTATTATCATTTTTGTTATCATTATCATTACTATTATTATTATTATTATTATTAGGCGGCATGGAAGGGGCGGATACTATATTTGGTTGCTAAAGGCGGTGTTTTATTTATTCTTCGTGTATGCTTGAAAACGTGTGTTTTTTGCATTTTTACTTAAGGTTGTTCTAAGACCCCTGTGTACATTTATGTTTCCCCCGGGCAAAATGCAGGGTAAACGATTGTGGTTTTTCTCTTCTAAATTAAGCTATGGTTAATGTTTGTTATGTTTCATCTCGGTACATATTCCGTCGCCCCCTTTCTTGGGGGAAAGTTTCTCCCGGGTCCCCCGGATAAAGAAAGACTTTGCTAGAAGTTGTTTCGCGGGATTGGCGAGCCCCTTTCGGTTCGGGTGTTCCCGGGTAAATACTTATGTCTGGTAATTGTATATCCAGAACTTTGCGGAGGGTGCCCTTGGATTGGGTGTCGAGGAACACGAATCGGTTATAGATGAAAAAGGGTGTGTTTTTGGATATTGTCAAATGGAAAAAGTTAGGGATTTTGGGTTTTTCTAATCGTTAAAAACGTGATCTCATTTTGAAAAGTTTCATGTTTCTTAAAAATTTTGAAATGACGATTTTTAAGCGGCGTTTAAGGGTTCGCTCGACTGCGAGGGGGGTCGGGTGCCCGCCCCTAGTAAGGTCGGGGTGTAGGGTAAAAAGGGACCAAGGATTTGGGGGAAGCTACTCTTTGGGAAAGGGAAATTATGATTAGGTAGGATTTTATCTTATTTCCCTTTTTAATTTTTATTTTGTAATTTTTAAAGGGCGAGAAAGAAATTGGGAAAAGTTCAAGTATGAATAGGATAATATTGTAAGGAATTAAAAAGCCCGGCCAAGGAATTAAAAGGAGATGAGATGGTATGTAAATAATACAGTAAAAAAGGGATAATCTAAAATAGCAAAAAAGAAAAAGAAAGGGGGGGTGCCATATCGAACAAGAGAATTTTTTACTAGTAGAGAAAAAAGGAGCAAGGCAAAAGAGTACAACAATTAAGAGTGCCCCCGATTGGGGGGGGCCCTAACAATCTGAGTTAAGCCCTTTTAATAAAACGGGTCCCGGGACGGTAACTAGATATGGGTTGCCCCCGGAATGCATACTAAAACTGAGGATATGGAACTAATGAATGAGTTCGATAGAGAATTCGAAGGATATGAAAAGGCAATGAGCGTATATAAACAGGGGAAACAAGAACTAAAAGGGGGACAACCTTTCAAAAACTAATAAAACGTTAAACTCACAAATACAACATTCGAAGAATGTTCCTAACATATTTGGATATCACGGACGTCTATGAAGTTTTTGGGAAAGGGACAACCATGGGGAAATTCGTAACAATGAAACCAAGTGAATTACGATCTGTAAAGTGTCGGAAGGACAACCTTGGAACCAAAGCACATGACCATTATCAATATGATTAATGATAAATGTCATGTATGGAGACTTTTGAAATATTTCGGGACCAAGAAAATCGAAGAAAATAAGTTTGTCGAAAATTTGAAAAAAAGTTGGCAGAATTTTGGGTCAACTTTGGAGGGGGATATCTCCAGGTATATTAGGATTTTTTTAAAGGGGTTTCAAAAACCTAAAATGAAGTTTCGAGTCTAGTTTAACGCAATAAACCATTTGTCAAAAGCCGGGGGTAAAGGGGTTATGGCCATTTTAATATAACCCCCCAAACGCAAAATAGCTTCCGCGGTCCCACTTGGGAAAGTCGGGTTCCACCGACTTTCAAAATATAAAAACCCCATCAACCCCATTTTTTTAGCATTTTACACTCCCCTGAGTTCAGAAATCTCCTAACACATTCCTAAAAATTTACGCCCTTAAAAAAGAATTTAACAAAGTTACTTAGTTCAGAAAATGATTGTTCTTGCTTTTTTGATGTTGTGGTGAGTTTGGTCTTGAAGAAAGTTGGTATGGCTAAAATTCTTCAAGTATAAGGTATGTTCTTCATCCTATCTCTTATTTTGAGTTGATTTGAAGGGTTTTGCAATCTTAAAAGTGAAAATAGTTATGGAGGAAAAGGGCGAGTGTTGTGTTGTAGTTGTTGTGTTTATTGACTTTTTTTGGGGATGTTGTCGCGTGTGGTTGGACGTTTCATGTATATGTATGGTATCTAATTTTGTTAGTGTGTTGATGATATTATGCTCCTTTATTGGGAAGAAAGGAAGTGTATATTGTTGTTGTATGTTGAAAAACATCAATGT
>NW_026725870.1:0-86757 GCF_029784015.1 Lycium ferocissimum
CAAATCATGACACAAATACATAATGAAAGTTTTTCGAAGAACAATATGATTTTTACCTTTCTCTAATCAAATAAAATCTGTAACATATAAAACTTACAATACAATGCATAATAACACATCGGCTTACATAGCCGCTTACATAACCGACATCTTATACCCACGACACTGTCTGCAAAGTCTCTAACACAGAACATGAAACCATATAGTCATACTCTGACTCGGCAGCACTCCGGAGAAAATGGAGCTCGCCAATCCCGCTGGAACATCTTTTGCTAATATCTTCAGCTCACCTGGGTGTACCTGCGCGGCATGAAACGCAGCCCCCGAAGAAAGGAGGTCAGTACGGAATATGTACTGAGCATGTAAAGCATGAAATACAATAAGCGGGATCATACTGAAGTAAAGAGTATAGAAAATCATAAGACTTGTCTTTGAAAACATATGTCATGCAATATATAAAAAAATCATATAATCATCGTATAAACATATAGCGTGTCCCGGCCCTCTAGTGAGGGACTCGGTAAGTAAAATCATATCATCATCATGTATGCATGCATATATATATATATATATATATATATATATATATACCGTACCCGGCCCTCTAGTGAGGGACTCGGTGAATAGCGTGTCCCGGCCCCGCTAGCAAGGGACTTGATATGCCATCCTGGCCGCCATCCCCATCACATCATATATATATAGCGTGTCCCGGCCCTCTAGTGAGGGACTCGGGGAATAATGCAGTGGAATATGCACGAATGCCTGTCCTGCCCCGGGACTCAGTGAAAGACATATTGAGCTTCGCACGAGCAGAGTAGTGAGAAACTATATGCACATAAATCATTTCAGAGACTCAATGAAGTAATCTAAACGAATCGTCATTTGAAAATCAGGACAGTAGTTATATCAAATATTTTTCGGACGTTACTCGGAAACATGTCAAACGTCATAAACATATAGAAGAACCATAGGGATCATAGTCATGCGTCAAACCAATCCGAGTCCGCCTCGGAAAGTTACGGACCTTATTCACTTTAGGACGTTCTACGATCATATCGAAGCAATCCGAACCCTTCTGTGAAAGGTACGCTCGTTCGTAGTTACGGAAGCATTTAAGAACAAAACTCTTTTGAAAACAAACTTTTATGCAGCTTTTGAAACTTAGTCATACAAAAACATAAGAACCATAATTCGACTACATTAAGAATACGAATATCAAGAAACAAATAGGAATCATAGACATGCTCGGATTACAGGAATAGAGTTACCTCGAGACTCGTGTCATAACTTACTTTTAACTAAGACATGCCAAAGAAAGAAAGGTTGAGCTTTACATACCTTAGCCGCTTCCTAAGCTAATCGAACTTACGTCTCGACTTCTCACGATCTACAATAACGTCATTAGGTATCAACCATTAGCCATAACACTTAAGAATCCAATTCCAAATTAACACTTTGTCTACAAAAATTCCGGTAGCATTTCCCCTATAACTTCAACATCCCCGAGAATTCAACTCGGCCAAATCAACAACAACCAAACCAACAACCATACTAACAATATCCATAAGTGATTCAAAACGCATTCTAACATTAATAATTCCTTTCTACACAATTCGACAACATTTCATTTATATTCAAATAAGCTACGTGCATTCAAACCAACATCATTGATCATACGTCCAAGTGTTAATCCGAGACCATTCAAACACGGTTTAAGAACATTCCAATTAAAACACCACTCTACCCGAAATCTCTCATTTCCACTAGGAACAACAACAACACATTTCCATCTTCCACATTCATCAACTATACCAATAATCCACACGTAAATGACATTATCTTCATAAATACAAGAAACTCCATTAAAGTCACATTATTTTCCAAATCAGCCCACACAATTTATAACTCCAACTTGGATCATTGAACCTTCATTTTACATCACAGAATCCATAACACAACAACCAATACATGCCAAATAGAATTAGTTTTTCACTTCTATACCACACTACATACACACGACCACATAACACAACACCATAATTTCATGAACTTCATTCCTTTCTACATATCACAACATGCATAAACACATATAAAACATGCAAAGGAAATTAAACCTCACCTTTTCCAATCCACTTCTCCACTCGGCTAAAAGTATCCATGGCAACAACAAACGATTTTCTTGTTCTAACAACTACTCCACGTCGTAGAGGACCTTCCATTTGGTTGAAAAGCTTGAATAAAATAATTGTTTTGGATCAATTTCCATGGACCATATTCTCGGCCAGCTTGGCCGAATGGTCTCATGTTGTCTCCATGTTTCTCTCCTTCTCTCTCTTGAAATTTCTAGAGCTTATGAATAATAAGTTGTTCCTTGTATGCCAACACTTATATATATATATATATATATATATATATATATATATATATATATATATATATATATATATATATATAGGAGCACATGGCCGGTCATGTGCTATCCTTTTTTTCCTTTTTTTTTTTCTTCTTTCTTTTTCTCCAATTTTCTAGAATTTTCTTTAAATTATGAAAGATGAATAATTTGACTTGGTCATCCATAATATATATGTTTGGCCCTTACAAATGTAAAATGAACACATGTACCCTTCATAATTTGAGCTAATTAAATTTGCCTAACCAAGGGGGGGGGGGAGGGCCCACATCTCCACGGCCACACATGGCCATTTGGCCACTTCATGAAATTTTTTTCCAACTTTTAGCCCTTAGTTTTTTCTTATTCCAAATTTACCCTTAATACTCCATACCAATACAAAGATGAATATGCAACTTATGCATTCTAAAAAAAATTATAACCTTGTCCCTAACTTTCCGCCGTTAACTCGGAATATCCAAATGTACAAAATGCGAGATATAACAATATCTTGATAGTAAGGGTATATTTTACTTCACACTTCCTAAATGTGAACTTGACGATATTTGAAACTTGTTTGAAGTGTTATGGTGTAGTTATGTAAACTACTCCTACTAAGATTATCTTAGTAAATTATTAAATGTATTAGATATTTATGTATTTAGGGCAGCCCCTTTTTGAAGTTATCCAAAAAAAACAAAAAAATTGGGCAGCCACCTTTTCCTCACCCTTATCCAAAAGTAACATATATACCTTGTTGGCTAATATCCTCTTCACCTCCTCTTCATATTTCATTTTCTCCAAGAAATAAAACCCCAAAACTCCTCTCCTCTCATCAAATTCTCCGACTAAATCAATCATCAAGACTTGTTTTGGTTGAGCCACAAACTACTCCACCACTACAAGAAAAAGCCTTATCTGCGACCAACATTTAGGGACAAGTTAATAATCCCGTCTCTAAAAGTGCATGTATTGGGACGAGATTATACACCGGTCCTTAATTCTATATTTTTTGGCGAAGGTATTAAATCTAGTCCCTAAAGAAATTATAATTGGTCTCAAATTGTAATTGAGGGTCTTGAGCGGGAGAGAGTGCGCCCAATGTAAAACTAAAAATATTAAAAAATGTATTGTTTTCTCAAAAACCAGGCGCCAAAAACATTTACATTGAATTAAAACTTTTATTTTACAAAAAAACAGGTGTCAAAACTTAGTATACAGAAAAAAATATTCTATAAACTAAAAAGGGTCTCAGATTTCTCAAAACACAAGTGTTCGCAGTTCTACCCTAGTCTCTACGCATCAGACCCATCGTGTACTATGCCCTAGCTTTGCCGATGGTTGCACAAGAGAGCCTGGTGAAGGCCTTCAAGCCCAACAACTACAATTCCCTGCTAATCTTCAAATTTTCGTTGTTTTTCAAAACACAGATGCATTTTTCACTTAGCTTATTGTTATTCCCTTTTTTCAATTTGGTCTTGTTTTATAAGTATATTATAGCATATCCATTTGGAGTTTGATGTATTAGATGGGTAAGCTAAGAATCCAGGAGTTTGTCGTTGGTGATAAGCCATATCTTAGTAGAGATTAAAAAAAAAAAAACACTCTCATTGTAAAATTTCAGAATTACGGTATTTGGATTCGGTGTTCGGAAGTAAAATTTTGATAATTTGGTATTCAATACGGCATTCGCAGTAAAATTTTAGATGTACGGTTTTTAGATGTACGGTATTTGGGTTCGGATTCGGTACGAGATGTTAAAGTAGCTATAACAATAGGACTGAAGTGATTTTGGAGACAATTTTTTAGATTTATGATTCTTACTTTGATATAAGGATCAATGCTCGATCTGCTGTAATCTTACTCAGATTACTAGTATGAATAGTGAAAATCCTTCAGATTCTTGCTCTCCTAGTTCTTGTTGATTGAACTAAAACTATACGACCCAACTTAAGTGATTTTGTAGGCAATGGTGTTGGGTAGCTCTCATTATTTTCTTTATAGAAGTGGCTAACATGATATAGGATATGAGATGCATTTTGTAACTTGATTCACATTTCACATGTGGTTACTAGTTCTCTTTTGAATATATAGCTAATTTAGCATATTACTATTTTGCTTTTTTTATTTAGTGTGGAAGATTTTTTTCTTTAGTGTGGAAGATATTAATGGAAGATAGTCACATACAAAGCTGTCATGTTATTTAGTAATATATTCTAGCTCAAGGAATCCTTGAGCCGAGGGTCTCTCGAAAACAGCTTCCCTACCTCTCAATGTAGGGGTAAGGTCTGTGTAGACTCTACCCTCTTGGGATTAAGCTGGGTATGTTGTTGTTGTTGTTGTTGGTATTTACCGAATATCGAATTATTTATTCTTTTTGATCTGTAAATGTGTAAATGTGGATCTCCAGACATATGTAGCATTTTTCTTTTGAAAACCATTTTCTGAGAAACGGGTTTCCTGTGATATCCTCATTACTGAAATGGGGTGTCTTGAAGTTATAATTCTAGGAGATCGAAAGCATATTCTTATGTACAAATTCTTTGTATTCTAGCTTTTAAGATGTTAACTATTTTTATTTCTCAACTTTGAGTCTTTTTTGTGATTTACCAATAGGTGATGTGGTTATGTAAGTCTATGCTTTGGTTCTTCCTTTCCTGTTTGCTATATCCTTTTCTAGATAAAATACAATTTGTTTTTAGGCATCTTCCCCCTAAAGTGATTTGCTTCTACTGGTTGTCTCTCTATGAAGCTTGTCTTACTCAAGACAACGAATGAAGAGAAAAATCCAGATTATAAATAGATGCTTCATGTGCAAAAGATACTCTGAAAGTGTTAGATATCTTCTACTACACTGCCCAGTGACTGCTGACATTTGGAACATGTTTTTGTCTATTTTTGGACTAGTCTGGGTTATGCCTAGCAGCATTAAAGAAGCCTATGAAAAATGGTGCTCATGGAAAGTAGGTAAATCCATCAAAAAGTCTTGGTTAATGGTACCTTCTACAATTTTTTGGTGCATTTGAAATGAAAGGAACCGTAGGTGTTTTGATGGGATTTCTACTTCTAACAATGCTCTTAAAGCTAAATACTTAATGAGTTTATAATTTTATTTGGCTGGGCAGTGCAGGCTCTTGTAACTAGTTGTGATCAGTTTTTGATGGGGTTTGCTCCTTAGTTGTAGATGTAGATTAAACTAACTTTTTTATTTGAGAAAACTCCTAAAGTTCTCCTTTGTAATTGCTGCATCTTCCATGATGCCTTTTAATGAAACTCTTCTTGCTTAATCAACAAACAAGAAAAGAAAAATTGTTTTGGAATATTTGTTGCTTTTTCTTGGGACCAATATCTTTACTATTATTAATTGCTCTCTTAAATGGTAAATCCTTCGCAAAAGAAATGAAAAAGAACTGATGAGGTGAAGTATATCTTTATGAATTAGTATATTCATTGTTACACATTCTGATGGCATGATTCTTTTATTACTACATTGTCACATTTTCTCTTATTGCTTTTTTACTTTTGGCTCTTTATAGGTTCAATATGGAACCATCAAAGACTGAAAATGAGGTGGGATCGACTATGAAGACTACTACCAGATATGCATTCGTCGCGCCAGGTGCTATAGGTTCTATAGGAAAGGGACGAGGACGAGGAGAGCTTAGATCATTTGGTTGAGAAAGAGAACATGCCAGTTAAGAGTTTATTTCCTCCTATTTTAGGCCTAACTCTGTCAACCAACATTTTTCCTGGCCGTTTCCTTGTACGCATAGACTAACTTAGTGTTGTGACTGTTATATTGTAAAGAATGGTATGTTTAAGTCTTAATTCCATCCAATTTCGATCAAAACATTTTCCCTGATTTATGCAAAAGCAAATTAGATGTTAGTCACTATGAAAATTCATCTATAAGAATAGATGTAATGGCATCTCTTTATACACTTATGTCCTGATAGTTAATATCAGATATGCATTTTCTTAAAACTGTGAAA
Source organism: Lycium ferocissimum (assembly GCF_029784015.1). Lineage (NCBI taxonomy): Eukaryota > Viridiplantae > Streptophyta > Magnoliopsida > Solanales > Solanaceae > Lycium > Lycium ferocissimum. Next base: position 6,382 of record NW_026725870.1, read on the forward strand.
CTAAATAAATGAAAGTGGAAAATGAAGAAACGAAGGAAGGAAATTATATCAATAGGTGCAGTTTTTTCATATATACAGAGTAGTACTTCAACTACTTTTCAGTATAAGACCTTTTACTATTTACCTTGTGTCTATCAATACATAACTAAAAGTTGAGTGCATTGAGTTAACTTCGATCTTTAATCATGAAAACTTTAATATTCGCTTGTTAAAATTTTAAACTTGAGTTAACCTCCTTTAAATTTTAAAATTTGACACTTGTTATATTCGCTTCTTCCTTGGTAAAAATGTTACAGAGCACCATATAATTTGGATCAAGAGCACCATTTGCTCAACTCATGTTTTGATTAGTGTAGGATAAATTTGAGGTTGTTGAATTGAATGATCATCCTGATCGTATCTTGGGAAGGATGAAAGAGTTATTGAATAAATGGAGAGGATACTTGCATTTTGTCTCCTGGCCAGGTTAGTATATACCTGACATTCAATTTATTTTGTACCTATTGAACTTGTAACTTAAAGTACGTTGGGTGATTCTTCTATTTAACATTGTCTAGCGGGAGCTTTCTTTGAAGAATTTTCTGGTTATCTCAAATTTGGTAGGTCAACTTTTCCATTCTCATCATTCTCTTAGTTCATAATATTTGACCGAGGGAGAGATACAAATATTTCCAAAACACTTTAAACTTCTAACACAACAGGACATAAAATCTGCTAGCTTTCTTCTTCTCAAATTTTTTTTACCCTCTCCTTGTTCATTAGGTACCTCTTATTGAATGTATATAGTCAGTCAAATTTGATGTACTACCTCTACTACTACTTCATAAATTGTACATCCTGTTGCGTTTTAATGGTATTATATGTAATTGAATGATTAGATTTTGACATGCCACACCATTCATCCCTTTCCTTTCAATATGGTTTCTTTATTAGATGTTTTCAGAAATTCCTATTAATCGCTTGTTGGGACGATGTGGAGAAAGAAAGACAGTTTTAGATCTCTTGTTGAATGTTTGTCCTTGCCTGAAAATGTTTATGTTTCTGCTTCTACTCAGTATTTCAAAACACTATAGGTGATAATATGGCTATAGTTTTGATGGCTAGAGATATGTCATGATGGAAAATATGTTGGATGATTGTTGCCTTTAGAAATGCTTTTCCTTTAGCCGAGGGTCTATTTTAGAGTTAGTCTAATATCACTCTTTCAATATACTTTTTTTGGCCTGCAGTCAATGTTTAAAGTGCTTATATTATAGACTGAACACGGTTTCTTGTTGCTCGTATAAACAGGTTCTTCTTTAGCAGTATGTCATCAGGTGACACATAAATCAATGAGACATGTAGGAAAAGAAAGGCCCAGGAGTGAATACCTGTACACTTTTGTTAAAGGAAACTAGATAAGAATACAATGTTACCTGTTTAAAAAAAAAAACTAGCAAAGATTACATCACCTGATATAATCTACACTATTTATTGCTAAACAGAGAAGCCTAATCTCACCTTGGCTCATTACTGCAGTAAGTGTTGTAGAAATAGTTCACTGTGAAGCCAGACCTATAATTCATAAGAAAGAAAAAAGAAGCAAGTTAATTTACTCAGTTCCATGGCTTTATTTCATCATTAGTTGCATTCATTTTAAATTTGATATTCTTTCAAAAGCCTGAAAAATACGTGGAGTTTACTTCTATAAATGTTTGTTTATCAAATTGACCCATTATTTCAACATTAAACTTGAAGTTTGAAAAACAGGTTTTAGGAGTATTTAAGTTCACCCATGAGTATTTGATGTACTTTAGAATTTTCTAATCTACAATGCTGCCAGCAAAATACATCTTTCTACTTGGCATATAACATGAGAGTAAATTCAGTAGTTAGTAGGTATTGAATTAGTTCTTTTGATCAGTAGGTCTTGAATTAATTGATACAACTTTTGATTCCTTCATTTTGTTGGAAATATAATTAGACGTATTGCTTATTGTTTTAGTTGTAGTTCTTTAAAATAGATTTTGGGTTCTTTGTTAATGCGTCCCAAAGCTTTTCTAATTGTTTTTTTCTTAGTTTCCTGCGGCTTTGTTGATGTTGGATATGGGTAAGGCAGTTTAACCATTTCTAGTGTAAAATTTACGTATATTATTTTATCAATAGTTATTTATAGTCTTTTCAAAATTTTGTACTTGCAGATTTGAAGATTAAAGTTACAAATCAAGATGCAAGTTTAGAAGATGCACAAGGTCATTATAATTTTGCTTGGAATGTTATGCAAAACTTCATTTCATAGTTTAGCTCGGGATGTTAGCTAAGTTTTTTTTGTTAAAGTGTTGAGCAAATATTGAAACTAACATCATGGAATGTAAATTATCATTTTATATTATATTTTCAGTTGCGATTTTATATTTGTTGATAATTATAACTGTTTTGTAACATCGAGCGTTAAGACCACCAGTCGTCAACAAGAGAGCAGAAATTGGTTGCTAAAATTACTACACCTATTTTAAATAGGGACCAATACCACTAGTCTCAAAAGATAAATCCACGACCAGTTAGAAGTTGGTCGCTAAAAGGTTTAACGACCAGAATAGTAATATTTTCCATAACTTTAATCGTCTATTAGGACGAGATATATGATCTCTAAAACTATTTCGCGACCAGATTTTTTATCCGTCCTAAACGCATTTAACGACCAGATTATTGAACCCGTCATTATTGACCTTTAGCGGCGGAGGCTATTACGACCAGTGGCGACCAGTTTCATCCCGTCGTAATTGTTCAATTGGGACCAGATTTTAACCATTAGGGACCAAATTTCCCTTCCTTAAAGGTCATTTTTCTTGTAGTGGGTCCACTGCCCGCTATGGCGGACTTTCTCAATTCCCGAAATCCCGAGGCAGCGACCGTCGCCCCACTATGGCTGACTCACTACAATGGCCCTCGCCCGCTGCAGCGGTCTCCTCCGAACCAGTGACCTCTGGTTTTCTACTAGATTTTCACCCAAAATTCCAACATTAATCTGAGGTCCTATAGACACAAACCAAACATGCACACATATGTAAAAACACGCTACAGACTCACCCGTGGCCTCGAAATTCCCAAAGGAGGTCTAATTTACTAGTCAACCCCCTAATGGAAATTAACCAAGTTTTTCAAGCAAGCACACAATATGAAATCAAGTGCCTCAGTTTTTAAAATTCTAACTCTTTACGTTTTCATTCAGTTCACTCCTAGTCCCGGAAAGGAACTAGCAGGGGTAAAATGGTCAAAATGCCCATAACGACTTGGCAGGTCGTTACATTTACTGCATTATTGGACTTAACTGTAACGGCTCAGTTAAGTCCAATAACACAGTAAATTACTACGTTATTCTGCTTTTGTTGTTGTTGTTAATTACTCTATTTCTTTTAAATTTTCACACTTTTTCCATACTTTGGCCATAGATTAATCATGTTGCGAGACTCCGCAACTTCAATATTTTATATAGAACCCGATTTTTTTTTTGTACGATTAATGATGTAGGCTCAATACATCAAGGATACGTAAAACTTCGGGTCGTCGTTTCAGTGCTCGAAAAGTGCTCGAAGTAAGTTTTTATTTCAGAGCTTGTTATCATTAGCTTTATGTTTTTTATTTTTTAGGGTTTAGATTTAAGCATGTTATTTTTTAGTTAATGCGTAACTTTATTCGAATATGTTGCGATTTTTTTTTATAATTAATTTAGAATGTCATAAGAGTTAGTTATACACGATAACAAAGAGTAAAATAAGATTTATCATAAAGAAATAGATACGCAAAAAATATAATATTTACTTAATTATTTATTGATTTTTTATTCTATTCTAATTTGTTAATTAGAAAATTAATTTCTTATTATTTGTTAATTATGTAATTGCTAATTTATTTATTTAAATTGTTTATCATATGTTAATTGATAATGTGCTAAGTAGTTATCTGATTTATGTGTTAATTATTTAATTAATGATTAATTAGTTAGTTATTATAATTTCTTGTTAACTGAATTAGTTCGTTATTACTTTAATTGTAGTTAGAAGAATAATTAGTTAGAAATTGTTAAATATGAATTAGTTTGTTAATATATAACATAATTTTTATAATCATAAAATGAATAACGAACGATAAACTAAATCCCGTCAGTACACATATTTGATTTTTAACAAACGTTAATATATTTAATATAATTTTTTTTTTTTAATTATATTGACAGGACATAGCTCCAGCTTCAACCTCTCAACATTCCGTCCATGAGACTACTTCAGATTCTACAACAAACCCACCTCAGGGGCGCTTTCAGGTGCTTACTCATGCACTCGACAATACACATGTTTGATTTTTAACAAACGTTGATGTATTCAATTTAAATTAAAATTAGTACTAATTTTTATACTCCCTCCGTTTCAATTTATATGAACCCATTTGACTGGGCACAACATTTAAGAAAGAGGGAAAACTTTTGAAACTTGTGGTTCAAAATAAGCCTTGAAAATTTGTGTGGCTGTAAATCATTCATAAAGTGAATTTGTTTCCAAATTAGGAAAGAGGTCATTCATTTTGGCACGGACTAAAAAGAAAATACGTTCAAACAAATTGAAACAGAGGGAGTATGTTTTTTCACCTTCATCCTTCAGCTCCTGCAGTCCCATATCCCTATGAGGATGATTAAGTTGCGGTCTGTCTCCCGATGATGATGAGCCCATCCGACCAGACGTTCTGAGCGAACCAGCGGTACGAGATCCCAAGAAGAAGCACTTTATCGCCAAGAGCACAAAGAAGGGAAGGGCGGATGGTCATGACGTAGAGCGTCCTGTTATTAAGAGGAGAAAGGGGGACGGGGACGATGACGATGACGAGAGTGGTAGGCGTTACGGTTCGCATTTTGCGGGCGAGATTAGCGCTCGAAAAACTACTAAGAACTTGTTGGTGCTCTTTCGGACTTGTTTTGAAAAAGAGTCGCCACCTAATTTTTAGGAAATTAGAAAAATCGAGCTCAAAGGATTTATTCAAACTCCGTGAAAAAAGCCTTTGTAACCAAAGTTCTAGGTATGGGTTCCGGTGTTCCCCTAGGGAAGGTGTTAGGTACCCTAGTATTAAGGATCCGTAGTATACGATTGACCTTCGAGTTTCAATGTGTAATTTTGTATGAACTGCTTATGTTTTTGTTTAATTTCCCATATAAAAATACTTCGTGACATATCATATTGGCTTTTGAAAGAATTAAAGAATTTCCTTTTAAATAAGGGTAGTTTAAGTTCGAATTTAAAACATTCGGGTAAAATTGTCCTTTTACTTATATGGATAGTATACTAGGTATATCCCATCTAAAACTAATGCCATGTGTTTGTATATAAGAAAATATATATGTATATACGTATAGGTATAGTCTTTTATTAGTTCATGCATTATCCACATTTTGTCTCTTTGGTTAACCATATCCTCAGAACTATTTACTCTGGCTCGGGTTTTGAAGAAAATCCCATTCATTTGAATTCATTTTTTTTTTTTTTTTTAACCTTTCTCTCTCGAATTTTTCAGATTATGAAACATACTTTAAAGATGTATTCAAAGGTAATCCCTTTTTTGCATAGGAAAACATTTTTTCACTTTTATTTACTTTTAACAGATGGAATACAACTCACTTATCTTGCGGATCTAATTTGAAACATGTTCGGGTCCCTTCCCGCAACTAAATCCTAGGTTCTAACTTATAAGGGTTTCAATATCCATACAAGTGCATTTTTACATATTCATATATTAAATAATGTAAGACTTATACTGAAAGGAAGGGAAAGAAAGTTTAGCTTTTTTGGACTTGGGCCCAAATCATTCGGCATTTTTGTTCAATTTGTCCGCTCGTCTAAAGGGAATAGGTCTTCCATGCTCTTCTGGTTCTTCATCCAAAGCTCCAACTCTCCAAGGCTTTAAGCATTCGATTCTTTACTTCCTCTTTAAGTTTCGCGCCACATACTTTACTTTATTTGTGCCTCGCACAAATAGAAAGAAAAGTAGTTAGTCAAAATGATACGCTACCCCATAGGTTGACGTTTATGAACATAAATAATAATATCCCTCAGACTCGTATCAGACTTTGAGAGCTTTTATTATGGAGGCTCAAACTCATGTTTCTTTTTAATCTAGGGAAAAGGACTTCAGAACATGTCATGGTTGTGAACTAGTGACTCTTCAATCGTTCTAGTCGCCTTGCCAAACGGATGTTGGATCCTACTTTATTACTATACTATGAGATCATCATTGCCTAAAACGATGGATAAACTTTCCGAACAAGGCATGGCCTCAATTTTTTTTATTTTTTTTATTGGCCCAAGTGTAGTATCATATTCAAACCAGTTCATTCATTAAAAGTGTAGTATCTAAAAAAATCGGGATGAAGGAGCTGTTTCAAGCGACTTTAAAGCAGCAAGCTTCAACCAAGACACCAGCAGTAGTTAGGTTCAAATACAGCAGTATTGAACATCAAATCTGCTCAAAAGTGCAGCAAATGGCCTGGTCAGAATACAACAACTTGTTTATCTCAAAACACAACAGCATTTTGGTACAAATCTGCTCGATCGATGCATCAATAGATTGCTACCAAGGTACATCACTTGTATCAGCAACCAGATAGCACTAGAACAATGACAAATAGCAAGCACTAGCAGCAGTTTACCACAACATGTTAATCATTCAGCTCAAGATTTGCAACTGCTCTAAAACAGTAACTCAAGTGTAGTATCTGTTCATTTTCCCAAAGACAGCAGCTCATCCAAAATGATATAGCAGTAGCCTTCTAAAAAATGCATTAGTTTCAACCCAAGATGCAGCAAACTTATTAAGCGTAGCATTTGTACTTTTTAATTCAGCAGCACCTCAAGTGTGGTATCAGTCATATGTTGCAGCAACAAACAACAACCTAAGGCAGCCACAGCAAATAGCAATAAAGCAGCAACATAGGAGGGCATTTTGAACATAACAGGGGAATCAATCAAACACATCATCTACTAATTTTCCTTGAATTTTATCAGTAGCACAATGAATCTTAAAGTGCAGCATTTTTTTTCTCAGAGAACACAGCAGCAACTGTTTGTCCAACATAGCACTCAAGAACAGTATTAAGTTGCAGCAGCTCAATTGCATTTAGAATTTGAAACTCCCCCAAGTCATGCAAAGAAAGAGAAGAGTGAAGAATGAGCATCCGGAACAAAAGAATTTTAACAAGAGAATACTAAACAAGATACTTATTTTGTTAAATACTTATCACAGTTTTAGTTTAGCTTCTAAAATAGATTGAGATGATAAAAGAAGAAAAATTCGAAGATCTTAAGAGTAAATGAATCCATCAGAATAGTTTCAAAAGTTGACCAAGAGTATTCAACGATCATAAACTAAAGGGGACATGTATTAATTTCTAAACACAAAAAACATGGCCACCTTTTTATTTAAAGGAACATTTAGTGATTACTTGGTGTAGTTTCCAGAGATATTTTCTTAAAAAAAAATAAAAAAATAAAATAGTAAAGTTGAGGATCTTTACTGTTTTGAGATGCACTTTAGCAAGTACTTTGATCTTAAACTAACTTTAGAAGAGTTACACTTAGTTTTCCTCAACATCCATCAAATGTACAAGGAAGCTGAAGTTGAACCCAGAAAACTTGACATGATCAGTAACTGTTCCTTTTGAAAATGAGACAATTAATGGCAAAACATGACTCTGTCATATTTCATGTCTTTTCAGGGACAAACTCAACCAAATTCACTTGTTTGAATGTAGAACAGTATTTAGCTTCTAGTTTAAGAAATAGGCAACTTCAAACTTGCAAAGAACAACAACTAAGCATCCCTTTATTTCTTCATTTCAACTCTCAGTTCCTAAGTTACATGCTTCAATAAACTATGATGGACCTATAGTGTCTTGACAGATTTCAAGCAAGGACTTTAAGCTATGGGCCCATTCAGTATAGATAGATTCAAAGATGTTCAAACGTATTTCAAAATAATCCTCTTTAAACAAATACTCCACCTTGCCGGCTTATCAAAAGCATGTTACATTTTATTTTTAGTAAAAAAAAGTGACATATTGTATAGTTGCATCTCAACACACTGAGGGTAAGCAAAAGAAAGGGCATTTTGAATTAAGCTAATATTCAGCTACTTTAGAGTGGAAACAAGACCCTAAACAAGGCATAACAACTTTTACAAACCAAACTAGTCTATCATCATGTTTTCCCGAACAGGATAGTAAAGGAAAACTAGAGCAAAAACACTTTGGACTTTATGTTTGACTTAATTCAGCAAACAAAACTCAATAGGAGAATCCTTAGAAACAGTTTAGAACCAGTGCTTAAATTACCTAAAACATATTTAAAAGTGAAGGAATCAGACCACTGTTAATATTTAAAACTTGGACACATAAGGGACATGATTAAAACAAAAAAAAAAAAAAAAAAAAAAAGAGTTTTGATTTCCTATTCTGTAACCCCCAAACAGCTACTCCCAAATTCAAGAACTACATGAATACTTATAAAGAAAAATACCATAACAAAGGAGCAGCTACATCAAACAAATAATTTCCTACTCAAACTTGAAAGGAGCAGAATACTAAACCAAACAAATACTTAAACAAGTAATTTCCTACTCAAACTTGAAAGGAGCAGAATACTAAACCAAACAAATACTTAATCTATTGAACTCAACTTAGTTTAAACATGAGTGAAATGAGGAAAAATTCAGAAATAGCAAGAGGATTACTTGTGGAAGCAGATACAAAATTAATACTGAACTATCCTATAAGAATTCGAAAATAACAGACCTAAATGAAGATAAAACTAAGACGAAGAAGATTATTACTTATCTAATTCTAACAAGATTAAAAGCTATATTAATCTGCAGGAACAGAACAACATTAAAAGTTATTCTAATCCATAAGGAATGAACAGAACAAAAATTTTTTAAAAAAAACCTACTCTAATCTACCTGAAATGAGAATGTGAACAGAACTAAACTAAAAATACTTAAGATGAGAAGATTACCATTTTGTCGAGCTACGACAGGGGCGACGAATGTTGAAGATCACCTTCATCTTTCACCCACGATGACCAAACTATTCCAACGAATCGGAAGAGACCCAAAAATTTAACTTTGAGCAAGAACTTCCTCTAAACTCAAGGCTTAGCTGAGTTTTTTGAGTGTTCAAGCTCTTGGGGTGTAAAAACCCTTTGAGGTGTAAAACCTATGTGGGTGTAAAAATCAATTGTATGTATCACACTCTGAACCTGGGCCTGGACGTAACACGGCACCCGGTGCCTGACTACATGTGACCGAGCGAACCATCTGACTGGCTGAATCAACATGTGATATCAAAACATGACTGAATTATAAAATAAAACTAACGCATGCTGATTAACTGGAAGTCTGACTAAAATATCATAATGCGAAAATACTTAGACAATCTGAAAATGTCAGAAAGTAGCCCAATCTGGCTAAACCAAAACAACTGAACAACTGAGTATACTGCCAACAAGGCTAATATAACAAATATCAAGGTTCGGGATCGTGTGCATGAAACCTCTAAGAATACTGAATAATGTAACTGTCTAAAAACTAAAATAACTGGATAGCTGACAACGCCCCCAAAGGAATCTGGGGCTTACCAGTAGCTGATACGTGCACTCCTAAACAAGGCCGAGTCGTCGACACCGCGAGCCCCCAAGCAATAAAAGGGACATCAAAGACATTTGAATTGTACCGGTATGTAAAGCAACCGAAGCAATAAAGTACCGGCCCCGAAATCGAGACGGATAATCGATAATCGTAGCCCGTGATAGCAAAGGAAGTAGAGATATGAATACTCCCCGCTCGTATCCGAATTATACGTTTTATCCGTGTTTGTATATGTGGGGCCTCGGCCCAAAAATAAATGCACGCTATGGCCTCGGCCTAGTAGTGCGTCAGTCAATGGCCTCGGCCAAGTATACGTATACATAAGACTGTGCCCTTGGGCAAAATCACATATATTCAATTATGGTTAATTAATAAAGACTAAGACCATAACAACAATGAACAATACTGAACTGAAATCGACATCTTTGGGATCGAACTAAAAACAATGATCGTTTCGAGTATATCTTGAACTTGCTAGATTGAGACTCATGTGGTAACAATGCATAAGTCTATAAAGATTTTGTGCTGAGTTCATGCTATTCAAATTGACAACCATGAACGAATTATGTAACTGCAACCCTAGAAGATAACAGTTCTACAATATATCATGAAACTAGGGCTAAACTATATTCTAAGTCAAATTACTGATAAGTATCAAGAATGAGGCGTAGGGGTGAATATTCCCTAACGTAGATAGTTAGCCTCACATACCTTAATTCCAGGCTTTGAGCATAATACAACGTTCGACAACCCTTTCAACTTTAATCTATGTCAATACAAGTCAAAGGGATTCTATATTAGCAATAATATCCATGCTTTGGTCATCTAAGCATTTTATCAAACACTTGGTGGACATAAAGCTCCACAATCTCCATTAATGGTGTTTTTTCACCTAATTCCCAATCTATTACTTCTAGATGATTCTATAATCTCAATTTGATGAAAGTAACATCATTCTTCATCACCCATATGACTACAACAATCCTAAGTTAATAATCCAAAACCCTAGTATAGTTCATATGGTACTCTCTATCAAACCCATTTAGGATTCTCCCAAGAACTCATCAATTCACAACTATAAGTTATTAGAGAGTATAAGTATTACCCTTTTGAAGTTCAATCCTCTTGAATTCGGATTCTAGGGTTCTTTTGTCCAAGACAAAGATTCAATCGATAATCTATGGAATAGATTGAGATTCTAGCGTTAATCCTTGTTAGCTTGATCTAATAATAAATGGGTTTGAGTAGAAACTAATCTTGGATGATTACTGGAAGCCCTAGAGTGTTTTCTCTCCAAAAAGACGGTTTATAATGAAGTGGGAAAAGTTTTTCGAAGTTAGGTACATATAAAATTCGAAAAAAAGAAGTTTCAGGCATAATTTGGCCTGTGCGTCGCCCCGAGCGTCGTCCAGGGCAGCGCACTAGGCCTATACTATAGGACTTGATGAAAATTACGTTTTTATGCAAATTTTGGCTTGGGTCGGCACCCTAGGCCATTCTGACAACATTCGGTAAAATGGGCATAACTTATAGCACAAAACTTCGTTTTGGCTCCATGATATACCGTTGGAAAGATATTTCAAAGGGCTACAATTGTTATGTTTTATGTTTTCTCAAATTCCCAATATATTTTCACTAAATTGGTCTGGAAGGCAGACGTATCGAAAACTATGCTGATTCTATCGAATCTTAAGCGCCTACTATTAGCCATCTTGAGACAACATATCTCCTTGTTATGATCTCTGATAGGCCTGTTCCTTATATGGTTGGAAAGGTATTTCTACGTACTATAACTTTCATTAAGGGTACTTTCCCAAATTCCCAACTAATAAAGGGTTTATGGTTTCCCGAAATAGGCATGTCAACCATTTTCAAAATATGTTCAAACCTTTAGTTTTTCCACTAAAACTCTAACGATACGGGTCTAACCTTAGTTCTAAGATACGGGGTGTAACATTATCTCCCCTTTGGGATCATTTGTCCTCGAATGATGGTCTTGGTTATAATCATGGCTAATTCTGAGACTTCACGGAAGCTTGGCAGAGTTTACTGTCAGAATCGAGATATATATGAAACTAATTAGCTGAGACACGTGATCACTAAATTGAAGTGAAAGATGCTTATTAAACTGAATGTCTACTGAACTAACTGAATAGTGAGCTGACTGGATACTCCACTGACTGAATACTGAAAACTTGGAGATTATACTATAAGGATCTGAATGAAAAGGTTAGTTACCTTCAATATTTTCTGCCTGCTCTTCAAAGAGATGGGGATATCTGGACTTCATGTCCTCTTCGGCCTCCCACATAGCCTCTTCAACTTTTTGATTTCTCCATAGTACTTTCACTGAAGCAATTTTTTTAGTTCTCAAATTGCGAATTTGACGATCAAGAATAGCCACTGGGATCTCTTCATAAGATAGGCTATCTTTAACCCCTGTGATTTCTGTAGGAACAACTAGAGACGGGTCTCCCATGAACTTTTTTAACATAGACACATGAAATACTGGGTGTACAGCAGCCAACTTTTGTGGTAATTCTAACTCATAAGCCACTTGCCCGATCCTTCACAGGATTCTGCATGGCCCAATATGGCGGGGACTAAGCTTCCCTTTCTTCCCAAATTTCATAACGTCTTTCATAGGAAAAACTATCAGAAACACCGAATCATCAACTTGGAACTCTAAGTCTCTACGCCGCATGTCTGAATAGGACTTTTGGCGACTCTGTGCCGTCTTTAAATGCTCTTGAATCAACTTGACTTTCTCCATAGCTTGATAGACCAAGTCTGGCCCTAACAACTCTGCTTCACCAACCTCAAACAAACCAATTAGGCCTTGATGTGTGTTTCGGTGGCTCCTCTTAATACTCAAGCCCAGTCAGGTTGTAATAAAGCCTGGCATTTCAGTTCTCAGTGAAGACTGCTTGGATGCTTAAATAAGTCGTCGGACAAAGAGGCATCCCCAGTTATCACCACAGATGAAATTTTCGTACGAACTATACTTGTTAATAAAAGAGATATGTATGAAATAAGAACCATGAGCAGACAATATTAAATTTTCGGGAATAATTTTAGTTTGTTTAAGTTTTGGTCAGATCAGAGTTAGAGAGTACGATATTGTAAGTTACTATAAGAAGTAATTATTATTATGAGATAAGGAGATGTGACAATTCTCTCTTAAGCTATGTAAGTAAGTGTTTATCCTAGATGTGTGTAGTCTGATATGATTTCGAAGTGTATAGAAAGTTTGGGTTTAGTTGTTCCAATCTTTCATATAAGATAGATGAAAGTTTCTTAAGTGTTATCTATAGTTCAGAAAAGATAGTCTACGCCATAGAATAGCGTCAGATAATGAGGGAGAGTTAGAAATAACTTAGGTTGTTCAGAGCAGAATAAGAAAATACGAAGCTAGCAGGTGATTAAGAAAAATAGTAAGTAAGTTTTGAGTAGATACAATGCACTAGCAATTTCAGCAGAACTAGTAGTAGTATTATTTGATTGCCTTAGTCAAATGAACACCTTAAGTGGGTGACAGTTCGGATACATCCAAATGTGTGTTAGAAACCAAGGGCTTAAATTAAATTTGGAGTAGAGTGATTAGTGGAAGAAGAAATTAGCTAGGCCGTAAGAGAGCAAACTACAGAAGAATAGCCTTTAAGAGTTGTCAAAAGGGGTTTCGCTAGGATTTACAGTGTGAGCAGAGTTAAGTCGTTAAGATAGAGTATGCTGGTTATGAATACAGTAGCAACCCGTTCATGTAAATAATTTAGTTTTCCCAGTAAGAAATTGCTCAGAAATGAGTTGGAAAAAAAAAGTCGCCAGTGTTATAGAGTACAAAGGAATTACAGAAGATAAGGAAAGCTAATTGGATCCCAACAAAAGAGAAAAATTTGTAAGTATAAGACGTTAGCCTTGGTCTAAGGGGGAGATGCATAAATCGGCCAAAAGAAGTCCAAGGAGATAATTGAAGACCCGAAGGGTTAGCGTGAGATATGAAGAACCTTAGTTCAGTTAGGTTGGCATAATGAGATAGTCTCCATAAGGAATATGCCTCAATTTAGAAGAAACCCGAAGTGAGTAAAATGATCGTCGATCGAATTATGTCAAGTTCAATTATTATCGATTAGGCGATCACAGAAAAGCTATAAGATCATGCAGTTATGTGTCACAAGGGTAGTGCTATTGTATGATACTCTAATCTTTAGGGTGCTAGTCAAAGACTTAGCGCACAACAGTACTATGAGTATTTTAGGAAGTATCTCAGAAAGAAATTAAGTATGGGAAGTACAGCTCATGATTTAGACAGACAAAAGAACTATAGTGAAAAATGTTCATCGATTATCCAAGCTAGGAGTTCGACTTTCAGACTCCGAAGTGGGTGGAGTTGTTGCCCAGAACATGGCTTAATCCTCCTTAGTAGTTGAAGTTAGAGAGAAACAGCTTAGTGATTCCTACTTGTTGCAGATGAAAGAGGGGATTCACAAACATAAAGAGTTAGCTTTTGAACAAGGGGGAGATTGCGGTACCACGAGATACCGAGGCAAATTATGCGTTCCAGATGTAGATGGGCTCAAAAGCCGCAAATTATGTCAGAAGCTCACAATTCCAGGTATTTCATTCACCCAAATTCCATGAAGATTTATCATGATCTTAAGGAGATTTATTGGTGGAACGATATGAAAAAGAACGTGGCAGGGTCTGTGGCTTAGTGCCCCAAATTATCTGCAAGTGAAAGCCAAAAACTAGAGGCTTGACGGCTTGGCTTAGAATATAAATATTCCTGTTTGGAAATGGGAGATGATAAATATGGACTTTATAACAGGTCTACCTCATTCAGTTAGGAGGCACGACCGATTTGGGTGATGATGGACAGACTTACAAAATCGACACACTTCTTGCCTGTTAAGATGACAGATTCAGCACCAGACTATGCCAAGTTGTTATTCGAGAAATCGTTCAACTTCATGGGACCCAACGTCCATTATTTTAGATTGTGGTGCCCAGTTCATAGCAAACTTCTAGAGATCATTTCAGAAAGGATTGGGTACCAGGGTTAACCTCAACATAACTTTTCATCCGTGAAGTCATGATCGGATAGACACCTTATTCGTATCCCATGTTATAATATTCATACCCGGTATTCGGTTAATCAGTATTCATTCAAATTAGTATTGATTAGTCGATGCAGACATTCGGCCCGTATCTCAGCAATTCAGTAATCATGTGGCGCCCAAGGCCGTTCTGACGACATTTGGTAAAATAGGCATAACTCCTATCACAAAACTCCGTTTTAGCTCGACAAAATACCGTTGGAAAGATATTTCAAAGGGATACAAATTTTCTGTTTTAAGCTTTCTCAAATTCTCAATGGACTTTCATGAAATTGGGCTGGGAGGCAGATGTGTCGAAAAATTAGTCGATTCCATCGAATCTGAGCTCCCCTCTATTAGCCATTTTGAGACGATCATATCTCCTTCATCTGGACTCCGATTCTCCTGATCCTTATATGCCTGGAAATGTATTTCTATGTAATACAACTTTCATTAAGGGACCTTTTCCAAATTCCCAATGAATCAAGGTGTTATGGTTGCCCCAAGTAGGCCCCTCAGCCACATTCGCAACACATTCAAACCTTCAAATTTCCTCTAAAACTCTAACGATATGAGTCTAACCTTTATTTTAAGATATGAGGTGTTATAATATCTCCCCCTTGGGATCATTCATCCTCGAATGATGGGTTCTGGTTAACTAGGTTGACGAAAACACGTGTTCACTACTGTAATGAACACCTGAATGCTAATAAACTGCAAGGGATTGCTAAACTGAATAGCTTACTAAACTGAATAGCTATTGAACTGGCTGAATGAGACAGACTGAATACTGGAAACATGGAACTATAGAGTGAAATCTAAATGGGAAGATAAATTACCTTTGACATTTTTTGCTGACTCTTCAAAGAGATAGGGATATCTCGACTTCATTTCTTTTTCAGCTTCCCATGTAGCCTCTTCAACTTTCTAACTTCGCCACAAAACCTTTACTGAGGCTACCTCTTTAGTTCTCAACTTGCGAACCTGGCGATCAAGGATTTTCACTAGGACTTCTTCATAAGTCAAATTATCATTGACTGTTATGCTATCAGTTGAGACAACCAATGACGGGTCTCCCACACACTTTCTCAACATGGACACATAAAACACTAGATGCACAGTAATCAAGTCTTGTGACAACCCAAGCTCATAAGCCAACTGACCAACCTTTCACCCAAGCTCAAGCGCCACTGACCAACCTTTCACTGGATTCTGTATGGTCCAATATAGCGGGACTATGCTTCCCCTTCTTACCAAACCCCATAACTCCCTTCATAGGCAAAACTTTAAGAAACACCCAATCATCAACTTGAAACTCTAGGTCCCTCCGCCTCACATCTGTGTAAGACTTCTGGCAACTCTGAGCCATTCTCAAACGCTCTTGAATTAACTTGACTTTCTCTTCTCCATATCCTAATAGACCAAGTCTGGTCCTAACAACTCTGCTCCACCAACTTCGAACTAACCAATCGGTGATCTCCATCTGCACCCATACAAAGCTTCGTACGATGCCATCCCAATACTAGCATGTTAATTATTATTGTAAGTAGACTCAATAAGATGCAGGTGGTCATCCCAATTACTATTGAAATCAAGGACACATGCTATCGAACTCGAATGAATACATGATTACTAAATTGTCGAGATCTTCAACCGAATATCTACTTGAACTACCGAATACTAATTTACCGAATACCGGAGCTGTACATGAATATTATAACATGAGATCTGCATAGCATATCTATCTGATTATCGGCCTGTGGATGAAAAGTTGTGCTGAGGTTAACCCTGGTACCCAATCCTTTCTGAAATGATTTCTAGAAGTTTGCTGTGAACTGGGCACCACAATCTGAAATGATGGACGCTGGGTCCCATGAAGTCGAACGATTTCTCGAATAACAGCTTGGCATAGTCTGGTGGTGAATCTATCATCTTAACAGGCAAGAAGTGTGCCGACTTTGTAAGTCTGTCCATGATCACTCAAATCGGGTCATGCCTCCTAACTGAATGAGGTAGACCTATTATAAAGTCCATATTTATCATCTCCCATTTCCAAACAGGAATATCTATATTCTGAGCCAAGCCGCCAAGCCTCTGGTGTTCGTCTTTCACTTGCAGACAATTTGGGGCACTAAGCCACAAACTCTGTCACATCCTTTTTCATTTCGTTTCACCAAAAAATCTCCTTAAGATCATGATACATCTTCATGGAATTTGGGTGAATGAAATACCTGAAATTGTGAGCTTCTGACATAATCTGCTCTCTGAGCCCATCTACATCTGAAACGCATAATCTGCCTCGGTATCTCATGGTACCGCCATCTCCCCCTTGTTCAAAAGCTGACTCTTTATGTTTGTGAATCCCCTCTTTCATCTGCAACAAGTAGGAATCACCAAACTGCTTCTCTCTAACTTCAATGACTAAGGAGGATTAAGCCATGTTCTGGGCAACAACTCCACCCACTTTGGAGTCCGAAAGTCAAATTCCTAGCTTGGATAATCGGTGCGCTTCTTTCACCGTAGTTCTTTTGTTTTCCTAAATCATGAGCTGGATTTCCCATACTTGATTTCTTTCTGAGATACTTCCTAAAATATAGTACTGTTGTGTGCTAAGTCTTTGACTAGCACCCTAAAGATTAGAGTCTCATGCAATGGAACTACCCTTGTGACACATAACTGGGCATAATTTTATAGCTTTTGTGTGATCGCCTAATCGATAACAATTGAACTTGACACAATTCGATCGACGATCATTCTACTCACTTCGAGTTTCTTCTAAATTGAGGCATATTCCTTATGGAGACTATCTCATTATGCCAACCTAACTGAACTAAGGTTCTTCATATCTCATGCTAACCCTTCGGGTCTTCAATTATCTCACTGGACTTACTAGCGATTTATGCACCTCCCCCTTAGACCAAGGCTAACGTTTTATCTTTTGTTGGGATCCAATTAACTTTCCTTATCTTCTGTAATTCCTTTGTACTCTACAACACCGATGATTTTTTTTTTTTCCCACTTTTCGAGCAATTTCTTATCGGGAAAAACTAAATTACTTACATGAACGGGTTGCTACTGTATTCATAACCGGCGTACTCTATATTATCTACATAACTCTGCTGACACTGTAAATCTTAGGGAAACCCTTTTGACAACTCTTAAAGGCTATTCTTCTGTAGTTTGCTCTCTTACAGCCTAGCTGATTTCTTCTTCCACTAATCACTCTACTCCAAATTTAATTTAAGCCTTAGGTTTCTAACACACATTTAGATGTATCCGAACTGTCACCCACTTAAGGTGTTCATCTGACTAAGAAAATCAAATCATACTTCTACTAGTTCTGCTGAAATTGCTAATTCATTATACTACTCAAAACTTACTTACTATTTCTGTTAATCACCTGCTAGCTTCGTATTTTCTTATTCTGCTCTGAATAACCTAAGTTATTATTAACTCTCCCTCATCATCTGATGCTATTCTATGGTCGTATACTATCTTTTCTGAACTATAGATCACACTTAAGAAACTTTCATCTATCTTATGTGTAAGATTGGAAGAACTAAACCCAAACTTTCTATACACTTTAAAATCATATCAGACTATACACATTTGGGATAAACACTTACTCACATAGCTTAAGAGAGAACTGTCACATCTCCTTATCTCATATTAATAATTACTTCTTATAGTAACTTACAACCGTTATACTCTCTAACTCTGATCTAACTAGACTTAAACAAACTAAAATCATTCCCAAAAATTTAATATCGTCTGCCCATGGTTCTTATTTCATACATATCTCTTTTATTAACAAGCATAGTTCATACAAAAATTTCATCCGTGGTGATAACTGGGGATGCGTCTTTGTCCACGACGACTGAAGCATCCAAGAGTCTTCACCGAGAACTCGAATACCAAAGCTTGGGCCGTATTCGATGATCGGGGCTTGGGAATTAAGCAGAACCACCGAAACACACATCAAGGCCCAAACGATACACCCCTCTATGTCTCCTATGACACTTGTTGCACACGTAAGATTCCTCGAAAACTTCGGTGGCTCGACACTTTGGTATGTCACCGAGAGGGCCGGTGTTCTTAAACTCGTTTTACCGAACCGACATTTTTGATCATATATAGACCTCAGCCTAGTGTGCAGCAATTAGGCCGCCACAGATGGAGTGGGTCCTGATGGCCTCAGGAAGAAAACTATCTGCCCCCACCTCATTTTCTCCATGATTTACGTTTCCTGCAGACTTAGCTCCTTTTCTAATTTCTCTGATATCCTCTCCCCGTTATATCCCATTCCTTTTCTCAAAAACATCATTATTATTCAACTTCCTATTCATTATACAACACTTTCCTTCAAGTAAAATTTTACACTTTATTCACCTTTCAATAAGACCTCAAGTCTCATTTAGTTGCAATGAAGTACTTCACAATTGTACTCTTATGGATAATCAACCCTTGAGTAATGGGCCTTTAATTAGCTGTTTGTCGCCCGCGTATTCGAAACGTACGTAATTCGATAGGAAGAGAAGGTTACTTATTGTCTCTAAGCTTCATGGCATGATTCTAGGTGAAAGAAACGAGACAATCCTAAATTCCTTAGGTCATTTTAAGCTTTTATATGCAAGGGCCCCTCACACATATAAAAGAGACCCCACTGGACATGGCTTCATAAACTTCCTAAGATACTTGAACTTAGTGCTCGATACAGCTTTTGTCACCAAACCTGGGCTCCCGACGTAACACGACACCCCGTGCTCGATCGTACGTGGGACCGAGCGAACCATCCAAGCGGCCGAATCAACATATGATATCAAAAGATGACTGAATTATAAAATAAAACTAACATATGCTGATTAACTGGAAGTCTGACTAAAATATCATAATGCAAAAATACTTATACAATTCGAAAATGTCGGAAAGTAGCCAACCTGGCTACTTTAAAATAACTGAACAACTAAGTATACTGCCAACAAGGCTAACATAATAAATATTTGACTATATGTATTGTGTCTATGAAGCCTCTAAGAATACTAAATAATAATGCTAAAGTCTCGGAATATCTAGATAGGCGTACAAAGTCTCTAAGGAATGGGGCTCACCAATAGCTGATACGTGCACTCCTAAATATATGAGTCGTCAACCTGTATATCGTTACCTACATCGCGAGATGCAGGCCCCTAAGCAATAAAAGGGACATCAACACATTTGAATTGTACTTGTATGTAAAGCAACTGAAGCAATAAAGTGCTGGAACTAAAACTGAGACTAATAACTGATAACTGTAACCTGTGATAGCAAAGGAAGTAGAGATATGAATACTCCCTGCTCTGTATCTGAATCATCTATTTTATCTGTGTTTGTATATGTGGGGCCTCGGCCCAAAAATAAATGCACGCTATGGCCTTGGCCTAGTAGTGCATCAGTCAATGGCCTCGACCAAGTATACGTATACATAAGACTGTGCCCTTGGGCAAAATCACATATTCTCAATTATAGTTGATTGACCATAACAACAATAAAAAATACTAGACTGAAATAGACATGCTGGACTGAACTGAAAACATTGATTGTTCCTGAGCATACTGAATTTCTAGACTGAGACTCATGTGGTAACAATACATAAGCCTATAAAGATTACGTGCTGAGTTCATGATATTAACATTGATAACCATGAATGAATTCTCAGAATCGCAACCCTAGAAGATAACGGTTCTACAACATATCATGAAACTAGGCTAAACTATATTTCGTCAAATTCACCGACAAGTATGAAGTTAATGAGGCGTAGGGAGAATCATGAACATTCCCTAACATAGATAGTTAACCTCACATACCTTAATTCTAGCATTTGAGCATAATACAATATTCGTCAACCCTTTCAACTTTAATCTATATCAATACAAGTCAAAGGGATTCTATATTAGCAATAATATCCATGCTTTGGTCATCTAAGCATTTTATCAAACACTTGATGGGCATAAAGCTCCACAATATCCATTAATGGTATTTCTTCACCCAATTCTCATTCTGTTACTTCTAGGTGATTCTACAATCTCAATTTGATGAAAGTAACACCATTCTTCATAACCCATATGACTACACCAATCCTAAGTTAATAATCTAAAACCCTAGCATAGTTCATATGATGCTCTCTATTAAACCCATTTACGATTCTCCCAAGAACTTATCAATTCACAACTATAAGTGATTAAGTTATGTACATAACCTTTTTGAAGTTCAATCCTCTTTAATTCGGATTCTAGGTTCTTTTTGTCCAAGACGAAAATTCAATCAATAATCTACGGAATAGATTGAGATTCTAGCGTTAATCTTTGTTAAATTGATATAATAATAAATGGGGTTTGAGTAGAAACTCACATTGGATGATTTGTGGAAGCCCTTGAGTGTTTTCTCTCCAAAAAGACGGTTTATAATGAAGTGGGAAAAGTTTTTCGGCTATTGGGTACATATAAAATTCGGAAAAAGATGTTTTAGAGCATGGAAATTTGGCCGGCGCGGCCGCCCGAGCATCGCCTGGTGGTGCCACACCAGGCCTATATTAAAATACCTACTGAAAATTACCTTTTTATGCGATTTTGGCTTGGCGCGGCGCCCTAGGCCATTCTAATAGCATTTGGTAAAATGGGCATAACTCCTATCATAAAACTCCGTGTTGGCTCCACAATATACCGTTGGAAAGATATTTCAAAGGGCTACAACTTTTCTATTTTAAGCTTTCTCAAATTCTCAATGGACTTTCACAAAATTGGGCTGGGAGGCAGACGTATCGAAAAATTAGCCGATTCTATCGAATCTGAGCTCCCCTCTATTAGCCATTTTGAGACGATCATATCTCCTTGATCTGGACTCCGATTGGCCTGATCCTTATATGCCTGGAAATGTATTTCTATGTACTACAACTTTCATGAAGGGACCTTTTCCAAATTCACAATGAATCAAGGTGTTATGGTTGCCCCAAGTAGGCCCCTCAGCCACTTTCGCAACACGTTCAAACCTTCAAATTTCCTCTGAAACTCTAACGATACGAGTCTAACCTTTATTTTATGATACGGGGTGTTACAATATCTCCCCCTAGGGATCATTCATCCTTGAATGATGGGTTCTAGTTAACTAGGCATCCGAGAATAAGGCTGTCAACCATTTTCGGAAAACATTCAAACCTTCAATTTTTCCACTAAAACTCTAACGATATGGGTCTAACCTTAGTTCTAAGATATGGGGTGTAACATTATCTCCCCTTTGGGATCATTTGTCCTCAAATGATGGTCTTGGTTATAATCACGGCTAATTCTAAGACTTCACGGAAGCTTGGCAGAGTTTACCTTGTAACTCAGATACATGAAACTAATTAGCTGAGACACGTGATCTCTAAACTGAAGTGAACACATACTTATTGAATTGAATGTCTACTGAACTAACTGAATACTGAGCTGACTGAATACTTGACTGACTGAATACTGAAAACTTGGAGATTATACTATAAGGATCTGAATGAAAAGGTTAGTTACCTTCAATATTTTCTGTCTGCTCTTCAAAGAGATAGGATATCTGGACTTCATGTCCTCTTCGGCCTCCCACATAGCCTCTTCAACTTTCCTCGATTTCTCCACAAAAGACTTTCACTTAACCAATTTCTTTAGTTCTCAACCGGATTTTGATTCGACGATCAAGAATAGCTGATCGGGGATCTCTTCATAAGACAGCTATCTTTAACCCCTATGATTTCTCAGAACAATCTTCAGAGACGGGTCTCCATGAACTTTTTCAACATAGACACATGAAATATCCTACAAAGCAGCCCAACTTTTGTTGCAATTCTAACTCATAAGCCACTTGTTCGATCCTTTTCAGATTCCGTATGGCCCAATCGACGTTTTACCCGACCATACTTGATTTGGAGTTTTGAAGTCAATCACCGACGCCGGAGAACGATTAACAACATAATCAACATTTATCGCGTTCCGCCCTTAACCCCTTAGGCACCTTGGCATTAGAGAGCATACATCGTGCCAAGAACAAGATGGTTCATCCTTTCGGGCCTACTCCATTCCCTTTCGCGGTGTACATCAGCTCTATGTCTCAATACACCATAAATCTTGCAAAAATTATCAAACTGCTCATTGCAAAAATCCAAGCCATTATCTATTCGAAGACACTAAATTTTTTTTTTATCACTCGATTTTCAATTAATGTCTTCCAATCAAATTCTCAAAGATATCACTTTTAGCCTTTAAGAAGTATACCCAAACCTTGCGTGAAAAATCATCGCTGAAAGTAAGAAGATACCTTTTTCTACCCTTGGATGGATCCTGAGATGGACCCCATAAATTTGAATGAACGTAGTCAAGTACCCTTTTCGGTTTTGTGCTTGCCCATGCTAAAGCCGACCCGTTTCTGCTTTCCAAGGATAGAATGCTCACAAAAATCAAGTGTACTAATCTTCTCACCTTTCAAAATGTTTTGGTTGCTCAAAATTGCCAACCCCCTCTTGCTTATGTGACCTAATCCCATATGCCACATTTTAGCCCTGTCATCATTTGATAATCGTGAGGTGCAAAGATTTGTAATACCTAGAATGGCATCAGCTCTATACATAAAGACCACCCTCTAATTTGGCCTTTAAAATGACTAGAGAACTCTGGTCACCTTGCGTATTCCATATTCACCGCACGCTTATATCCGAGCCTTATCAAGAGTACCAAAAGAGATCATATTCTTTTTCATTCGTAAAAAAGATGTCGAACATTAGACAATGTCCCTATGATGCCGTCATGACACCGTATACGGGTTGAACCAATGCCCTCGCTATTTCACATACCGCATTGTTACCCAGTGGCATGGGCCCCACTGCCCCCATTGCATACGTAACTAATCTTTTCGAAGCACGATGAGAAAGGTACATGCCGAATCTAAAATCTACTTATGTGTCGAATGTCATCCGTTGAAACAGCTTAGCACATAATCTTCTCCAAATGTCCGAGCTACCGAACCGTACGCTTAATCGTCGTTGTTTTATCAATCTTCTTATTCATTAAATACTCTCTAGTGACCCTTTTGATGACAATCCCAACATTCGCATCATTCATACTCACCCTTTTCCATCTGTAACGTGACCGCCTCCTTACTGTACATCATTGAATTAACTACGTCTTTGTATGTCGATGATAATGAAAACAGTTGAGTGCACACTAGTTCTTCATCTCCTACTTTAATATCAGCATCAGTAAGATCCATAGCCAATTTATTAAAAGCATCAAGATGATCCTGTAAAGTTGTACCTGTCTTCATCTTGAAGGTGTGTAAACGCTGCCTTAAAAACATTCTAGTTCAGAACTGATTTCTTTCGTGTAGAGATCTTTAAGTTTCTTCCACAAACTCGCAACTGTTTTCTCGGTACTAAATTCACATAATTCACTCGCAGCTGAATGTATCCATCTCAATCTTCTGCTTCTCGGCCTCTTTCGTATTTTCGGGATATGAGTCATCCAAAGCATAGACTGATCCTTCTCTCCGTAACAACGTCATAATCTTGATCTTCCAAATGTTGAAGTTATTACTTCGCCCATCAAAATTCGCTACCTCAAACTTCATAGATGTCATAGTCCCCCTTGTCTCTTAGATCTCATGACCTATAGGCTCTGATACCAATTGTTAGCTCAGAAATGATAAAAACTCAGTAACTAATGTGGTTCGGATTGATGTGATCCTAGTCCACAGAGAACGGCCGGCACGTTTATTAATATCGAGGAAGAAAGTAAGTTACAAGATTGAATCACTAGGTTCTATGTTCTCATTCTACTTAATAAATCCTAACTAGCATGTATTTATGCTACTAGGTCTAATCCTTTCCTAGAAAGGATCTAAATCCCAATAACACTTAAAAACCAACAAAGAAAAAAATTCCTTTTATTTCTTTCCGCTTTTGAGTAAGAATTGGCTTGAATATCTCGCTTTTGAGTAGGAATTGGCTTGAATATCTTCTCAACTTCACAATAATGCTTGTGTAATTCAATTTTACTGTTGAACCTTAAATATTGAACGAGAAAGAAGATGAAACAAAGAAGTAAGGAAAGCTACTGTTGAACCTTAAATATTGAATGAGAAAGAAGATGAAACAAAGAAGTAAGGAAAGCCATCTAACAATTGTGTATAGATTCCATGTTTTGGCAAAGCATGGAACTACACAATCTTTTTGCAGAAAAAGTTTCAAAATTATAATTGGCAATAATCCTTTATTTGGCATAAGTACCAAGCAAGCCTCTGCATTATCGATTCCACATGCATGGTGCAAACAACACAAATAATTTTCTTAAGTATTAAGTGTTGGACCAAAAACAAACAATTAGAAAAGTGGAAATCTGATAAATAATCATTTTTAAGGGGGATTAGCACTGTTGGATTCTGATTTTGTTCTTCGTGATATATGATGGTTCAACACATTTAACCTTCAATTAATTGAATTGTATGTTTTTAGTCCCTTTACGTAGGAAATATGTTATATTCGGATTATTTTTAAGTATATATCCC
The DNA here is from genome assembly GCF_029784015.1 of Lycium ferocissimum. Lineage (NCBI taxonomy): Eukaryota > Viridiplantae > Streptophyta > Magnoliopsida > Solanales > Solanaceae > Lycium > Lycium ferocissimum. Next base: position 31,695 of record NW_026725870.1, read on the forward strand.
TAGAGCATGGAGTAATAGTGCAAACTTAATATAACACGTGTAATTAAATGTTGAATGCTTAATTATTCTTAAACTTTGTGAATTCACAAACAGAGGATCAAAAGTGCATATTTCAATTAATTGAAGGCTAAATATGCTTCGTGGATGACATCACAATGACTAAATTGAAATGATAAAAATTGAAATATTATAGTTTGTTTAGAAAAAATATTTTTTTAAGAAAAAACATTTCTTTTAGTGTTATATTAAAGTTTAAGACTTGTATCATATTCTAGAAAGCTCTTGTACTTATGACTTTCTGTGTTTTGAAAGTGTTCACTTGGTATTATCTTTATTGAGCTATTAAGACTATTTCAAAGATTTCCGGGCGTTTCTTTACTTTCCCGCACTTTATTTAGGTATTCGACTTGTATGTGTTGGCCTACGGGGTTGGGGTAGGTGCTTTAGCACAGCAAAGACAAATAGGATTTTGGTCGTGATAAAACTCTCGGGGAGGCATTTTTGCTCTACCATTCTTGGTATTCGGTTTTGCCATGACGCCTCCTGGAGAGTCGCCCTCATCTATCAGACTTATCATCCTCGGGAAGTCCTTGATTTGAGAATCAATGTTATGAATCAGCCTATTGGGCCGAGAAGAAGCAATAGGACCAGAAGGCCTTCACAAAGGTTGATATGGGATCCAGGCCCAATTAGCAATTGGTTAAAAAAAAGGACTAGGTGCTAGAAAGAAAGGATTATACGTAATATGAAAGAAACCCGTTTCTTTCCTCTCATCCCTCTTTCTCTTAGAGTCTTAACTTCTCATCCCCATTCTTTATCTCTCTATCATTAGTTACTTAATTTGTATTTTCCATTGTAAGTTAGTAGTTTGAGTATTAAATTTGTAATTTGTCAATCGTTGATTATATATATTTTTGTTGAGAATTGGGTTTTTGTTTCTTTGGTGCTCTCATCCGCAGGTCTTCAATGGAGGACCAAATATCTCGAACAATCGAAGATTCAATTAAGGTCGTGAAAGATTCGTGGTCGAACGAACTTGCCGAAATTGTTCAATGTTACAGAGTTGGTTGGAAACCTTGCAACGAATAAAACCTGCCCCGTCGAATTCCAACGATTCGTGGCAAGAATCCGAGTTATGGATTTTTCGGGCTCGATGCTACTTTTGACTTTTATGAAATTGCGAAAACCACAAGTTATCTATCGCTTTCGTCCTATCTTGATGGAGCACTTTGATGTGGTACGAATAGCTTTTCCAAAACAAAGAATTGTCGGATTGGGAACATTTTTTGCGAAAGTATTAATTCGCTTTCGTAATTGGCATCATGAATCGCCGGAAGATCGCTTGGCCAATCAGGCAAGTGACCTCGGTGATGAGTACCAAAGTCGTTTGGAGGCTTTCTCGTCGGGTTTCGGTGAAGCGTATGTGTTTTTGCCATATGTGAGCAATATAACCACCTCACCTTTGCGCGATACAATGATGAGAAATCTCGAATGCAAAAGAGACAACGTGCGCGCCTGTGTGTTTGATACTTTTCCTCACAAGGCCGAGCAAAGTTTTCCGTAGTTGTCTCATACGATTGATGTCTTAGAGAATATAGGTCAGTTCTTAACAAAAATGTTGTGCTCGACCGAATTTTGTGGGAATCCCACTCTTATTATTAGAAGTGACGGTGAACTTCCTTTGGTTATTCTGGATGGAGGGGGTAATGTCACAAAATATGTAGATGAAGAGGACTCAACACCCATGTAGGACGGAGTATTTAATGGCTTTTCTTACGGAGCCGGCACATTTTGGTTGAGCATGAAAGTGTTCGAATCACTCGGCGAAAGGAGTGACTTCTTAATTTTGGTCGGCGTCGATTGATGCATGATCATATATCTATACACCTACCTGTTTGATCCCGTGAGTCTATTCCTCCATCAATTCCGTTCAAGTGTGGGCTTAGGAAATTCGGTACGCTTTGTAGATACGCAGTACTCATAATTTTGGAAACAAAGAATTTGTCAACATATTGAGAATAGACTATGTAACTAGCGTGTTTGAACAAATTGCTTATCGGAATGCGGCATATTTATTGTCTTTAATAGCTATTATCCGAGGATGAAGTGGATTGGTTCGAGCATGATTGCTCACCGTCGCCATACTTCCTCGCGTGTTGCCTTGATCAATGTCTTTCATATCAATTTTCATTTAATCATGGTGTGAATCGCTGTTATCACTATTTGTGAGGCTGCGGATCTTTTCGTATGGGATCGTGAATATGTTCCAAGTCCATGACTCTACGAGTTGGCAAGTAGGGCGGTCGTATTTCCTCGAGAGAAGGACACTCCTTGTTTTGTTATTTGCATTGCATAATGAATAAGGTGCGACACATGGATAAAAATGTGTCACAAAAATGTGTTGAAGGTTATAACGGTGTCGTCTCGAAGATATTTGATAGACTATTATTTTAAAGGTATGTCAAGAGCAAGGTATTATGATGAATGTCTTGGGACGCTTTATTTGATTGCGAAGATTCAATGTTTTCTTGTTTTGTCTCGCACTCACCGTAAAATGACTTTGCATTGGTTCTAACACTAGAAAGAGATGTTTTAGATTCATTGTAGCCAAACTTTCTTATATCACTCGTGTCCAATGCACGAGGAATATGCAGGTTCTTCTGATTATTCAGTCTCTAGCTTTGTTGTGTCAAATGCAAAGCTCGATAGTTGTAGGTTTGCTTATCTTCACTTTGATGTTCTTGATTGTAGTAAAAAGAGTGTTTCAACAAAAAACGAATTAACGGTTCTCACAACGTGTTCAATCGAGAGATGGTTGAATTTATTCAACTTAAAGTGTATAATGATTATTGGATTGACTATTTTAGGAGACCAATCACTAACGTCTTTGTTGATGCATTAGCCATTACCTTATGTCCCGATGTTGTTCTCGTGCCGCCGGCAAAATTAATAGAGAAGGAATTGCACAAGTTCTTCACGGTGTCGAAGCTCGGGAAAACTTAGGTAAATTTTGTTCAAGTTACTTTTGAAATGATTGTAGACTTTGATCCTGGAGGAAGTACTTGTGGTGTACCAATCCTTAAAGACAGAGATGGTGTCCTCGAGACAATATTGAGTTTAAATCCTCCAGAATTTTTCGGGACAAAGCCGGATGAAGACCCGCAAGGTTTTATTGATGAAATGCTGAGAACGTTGAGAATTATTCATGCCTCCGATATTGAATCCATGGAGTTGGCCTCTTATAGACTCCGGGATGTGGCGGTTCTTTGGTATAATAATTGGATATCTTTAAAAAAGGAAAATGCAACTTCCCCAGTTTGGCAAGAATTCGTAGATGCTTTCATCCGCCACTATTTGCCACCCGAGGTTCGAAGGGCCCGTGCGGATAGTTTTTTGAATCTAAAGTAAGGGAATATGAGTGTCTGGGAGTATAGCCTTCACTTTAATTCATTGGCTAGGTATGCTTTAACTATGGTGGCTGATATGGGAGATAGAGTACACAGGTTTGTGAGTGGCTTGGGGCCATATTTGTTCAAAGATTGATTGACAGCTTCATTGCAGGAGGAGATAGACATTTCCCGTATTCAGGCCCATACCCAGAACTTAGAAGAGCAGCAACACCCGCAAAGGAGTGAGCGCGATATTGATCGAGGCAGAGTAGAGGGCTAGATCTGTGGGTACCGGTAGCGACTATAGAGGGGGATCGAGGTAGTTACATTCTAGATATTCAGGCCAGTCGGCTACTAGTGCACCCCCTTGGTTTGCAGGCAGGAGATTTGACCGCCCCATTCATCCAGGACAGGGCCAGAGTTCAAGAGTCTCAGGTTCCCAATTTGAAGGCGATTATAGCCAGAAGAGACCACCAGTCCCAAGATGTAGTCAGTGCAGAAAGTTACACTCGGGTCCGTGTCGCCAAGGTTCATATGCTTGTTAGGTTTGTGGACAGGCTGGGCACTTGATGCGTGATTGTCCCTCGAGGTACGGTAGAGGTGGGTTCAGCCCACAGGATCAGCAGCTGGTTCTTCTCATTTGTGCGCCCGATAGGGCAGACTCTCCAGATTCCAGCAGGTCGTGGTAGGGGCAGAGGGGGAGTGTCCACTTCAGGTGGCACCCAACCCTGTATTTATGCTTTAGCCGGATGCCAGGATCTTGAGTCCTCCCCGGATGTGGTTACAGGTATATTATCCATATTTTCTCATGACGTCTATGCATTGATAGATCCGGGTTCTACGTTGTCTTATATTACTCCTTATATTGCTGGTCGTATTGGGGTGAAACCTGAGCCAATTAAACCTTTTGAGGTATCTACTCCGGATGGTGATCCCATAATAGCAAGATAAGTATACAAGGATTGTGTAATTGTGGTATGTGATCGTCAGACTAAAGTTGATTTAGTTAAGTTGGAAATATTAGATTTTGATGTGATTATGGGTATGGATTGGTTGGCCTCTTGCTATGCTAATGTCGATTGCAGAATGAAGGTGGTTCGATTCCAATTTCCGGGAGAACCCGTACTAGAATGGAAGGGTAATACAGCGTCTCCAAGAGGCAGGTTTATTTCCTACCTTAAGGCAAGGAAGATGATAGCTAAAGGCTATATATATATCACCTAGTCCGAGTTCATGACACCGAAGCAAAGCCGCCGACTTTTCAATCCGTTCCGATAGTAAATGAATTCCCGGATGTATTTCCAGATGAACTTCCAGGCCTTCCTCCGAAAAGAGAGATTGACTTTGCTATTGATGTGTTGCCGGACACCAAGCCTATATCTATTCCTCCTTATCGAATGGCTCCGCAGTTGAAAGAGCTGGCGCAATTGAAAGATTTGCTTGAGAAAGAATTTATTAGGCCTAGTTCGACATCATTGGGAGCACCTGTCCTATTTGTGAGAAAGAAAGATAGTTCCTTACGGATGTGCATCGATTATAGACAGCTGAACAAGGTAACAATAAAGAATAAATATCCACTTCCAAGGATTGATGATTTATTTGATCAACTACAGGGTGCCAAGTGGTTTTCCAAAATAGATTTGAGGTCAGGTTATCATCAAGTGAGTTAGAGAAGAAGATATTCCTAAAACAGCTTTCAAAACGAGATATGACCACTATGAATTTCGGGTGATGTCTTTTGGGTTGACTAATGCTCCGGCAGTATTTATGAATTTGATGAATAATGTATTTAGGCCTCTCTTAGATCTGTTTGTGATCGTGTTCATTGATGATATTCTAGTATACTCATGGACAGAAGCAGAGCATGCAGACCATTTACGTATTGTCCTTGGAATTCTTCGGACTCGAGAATTGTATGCAAAATTTTCAAAATGTGAGTTTTGGTTGAATTCTGTGACTTTTCTGGGCCATGTTATTTCAGCTGATGGCATTCGAGTTGATACCCAAAAAATTGAGGCTGTGAAGACTTGGCCAAGGCCTATAACGCCCACAGAAGTTCATAGTTTTCTGGGATTGGCAGGTTATTATAGAAGATTTGTGGAAGGGTTTTCCTCTATTTCGGCACCATTGACGAAGCTAACTCAGAAATCAGCAAAGTTTCAATGGACTGATGCTTGTGAACGCAGTTTCCAGGAATTGAAGGATAGATTAACTTCAGCCCCAGTCTTGACACTCCCAGAAGGGCCAGATGGTTATGTTGTGTATTGTGATGCCTCTGGTGTTGGGTTAGGCTGTGTATTGATGCAGCACGGCAAAGTCATTGCCTATGCTTCCCAAGTACCGCGAAAGCATGAAAAAAACTATCCGACCCATGATCTTGAATTGGCCGCGGTTATTCACGCATTAAAGATATGGAGACACTATTTGTATGGCGTACATGTTGATATTTATATAGACCACAAGAGTCTCTAATATATTTTCAAGCAGAAGGAGTTGAATCTTCGGCGAGTATGTGGTGGTTAGAACTGCGAGGATTATGATATGAGTATTTTATACCACCGGAAAGGCGAATGTAGTAGGCGGTACGCACTTAGCCGCAAATCAATGGGTAGTCTATGTGAGGTTCCTCCACAAAAAAAAAAGAATTAATTTGTGAGCTCCATCAGTTAGCCAGCCTCGGAGTTCGTTTAATTAATTCAGGCAATGCAGAAATTGGTATCCACAACCCAACTGTTTCATCCTTAGATATGGAAGTGAAAGAGTGCCAATACGAAGATCCCCAGTTAAGCCACTATAGAGATACCTTTTATGAGAAGGAGAAGTCGCCATTTGAAATCTCTACAGATGGAGTTCTTAGATACCGAGACAGGTTATGTGTTTCGAATATTGAGGGGCTACGTCGTCGGATTCTAAAAGAAGCTCACTACTCCCGGTATTCTATTCACCCAGGGGCGACAAAGATGTATCACGATCTTAAGCTAATGTATTGGTGGGATGGAATGAAGAAGGACACAGTAGAATTTGTAGCTCAATGTCCAAATTGCCAACAAGTGAAAATCGAACATCAAAAGCCAGGAGGATTATTGCAAGCTATGGAGATTCCAACATGGAAATGGGAAGTGATCAATATGGATTTTGTTGTAGGGTTGCCTTGTTCTCGAAGCAAGTATGACTCCATATGGGTGATCGTGGATAGACTCACGAAATCAGCTCATTTTCTCCCAGTCAGAACCACATATTCGGTGAAAGATTATGCAAGGTTATATCTCAAAGAGATTGTGCGACTTCATGGTGTCCCGATATCTATTATTACTGACAGAGGAGCACAATTTACAGCTAAGTTTTGAAAGTCTTTCCAAGAAGGTTTGGGTACTCAGGTAAGGCTTAGCACAGCGTTTCATCCACACACTGATAGGCAAGCCGAACGCAATATTCAGACCTTGGAAGATATGTTACGGGCATGTGTGCTGGATTTCAGTGGTAGTTGGGATGACCACTTACCTCTTATTGAGTTTGCATACAATAAAAGTTATCATTCTAGTATTCAGATGGCCCCGTATGAAGCTCTATATGGAAGAAAGTGTAGATCCCCAATTGGGTGGTTTGAAGTAGGAGAGGTACAGCTAATAGGTCCGGAGTTGATTCAACAAGCAGTGAAAAAGATCAAGGTTATCCGAGATCGATTGTTGACAACCAAAGTGTAGAAATCTTATACGAACAACGTCGGCGAGACTTAGAATTTCAAGCTAATGATTAGGTATTTCTAAAAGTGTCACCGATGAAAGGCGTGATGAGATTTGGCAAGAAGGGAAAATTAAGTCCTCGATACATTGGACCTTACAAGATTGTCCGCAAGGTAGGCCAAGTAGCTTATGAACTGGACTTACCTTCAGAACTTGAATCAGTCCATCCAGTTTTTCATGTATCAATGCTCTGTAAGTGTGTCGGAGATCCTACTAGGATCGTGCCGGTAGATGATGTTCAAGTGACGGAAAGGTTGACTTATGAGGAGGTACCCATTGCCATACTAGATAGGCAAGTACGAAAACTTAGAAATAAAGAGGTAGCCTCAGTTAAGGTCTTGTGGCGGAACAATAATCGAGAGGAAATGACTTGGGAAGCAGAAAAAAATATGAAGTCCAAGTACCCGCACTTATTTCAACCCCCGGGAAAGATCCAAGATGAAACATCAATATTATGAGGTATGTACGCTTTCTTTTTATGCTTTTGGTCGCGTGTGGCCATAATTTCTTGCTATTGTGTTATGGCCCTGTGAGGCAATGTAAATATGGGGTCACAGATAGGATGGTAGCGTTCATATTACGGGGGAAACTCTGGCAAAATTTCTGTAGGATTCCCAAGAACTTAACATTCGAGGACGAATGTTCCTAAGGGGGAAGAATGTTACACCTCTCGTTTTCATGGTAGGCAAACTTACGGCTACCTAGTCGAGTGTACCTTGGAATGGAGTCCGAACTCGAGATTTGTGATATTACGTATTTTACCCCGTGGATGGAAGTTCTAGCAGGTGACCTCTGCAATTTGCGGGGGTTATATGTTGAACGGACCAAAACGACGTAACGGATTGCTGAATGAGTGAAAAATTGCTAAGAAGGCAGCACCCATGAGATCAAATCGACGGTCGTCAATCATGTAGACGGCCGTCGATTAGGCCGTCAATATGACTCGAGATTTCGAGTCAGTTAAGAAATTAACGGGTCGAGTTGACGACGTCGATGTGTCGACGGTCCGTCAACCCGACCATCGGTCGGATATTTGGAACCTTCTGATTCCAGGTATAAATATGTGAGACCACAACTTATTTATCATTTTCCCTCAACATCAGACCAGAGAAACCCTTGAAAATTTCTTCCCAACTTATTTATTTAAATTAGTGAAGATTAAGGTAAAATCGAATATCGTAAACCCGAACTAGTGAAGGAAAAATATTATTTCTAGGGTTTAATCAAGTCAAGAATCTTGGGAAGTGGAGTTGAAGGTGGGATTTGAGATTCTAGACTCTTCAAGGTATGTGAATGATGTTTATCTTTTTATTTAAGTTAAATATCGAGAGTTTTAGTGGTTATAAGCAAAAGAAATATAGTTATGGAAGTGATAAATTGAATAGGGACCAAGATGAGACTAAGAGTTGTTTTGAATGAGGATTTGGGATGGATTAGATTATATTTTGCTATGTAAGAGCGGATGATGTTGTTGTCGATGTTGTTATTGATGTTGGATTGAGTTGGAAGTTAAGGGAAATATTGCCCACCATTTAATATGGCCTTATTACACTCAATAAGATTATCAAATGAGATAAGAGGCCTAATTATGGTTTGTGTTATCCCAATTGTAGACTTGCGAGTTCAAGAGGTAGAAATCGAATGAATTGACACGCTTTAAGGTATGTAAGGCTAGTCCCTTCTTTCCTAAGGCATGAATCCTATGACATGATTTACTTTATCCTCCATGACCTTCTTACATTCCAAAAAATATGAGTCAATGTTTATAAAGAGCTTCTTATGAGACAAGGATAAGAGATATGTCATGAGTATGATAATGATAATGATGAGTCTAAGCCTAGAGATCCTAAAGCTTATGATATGATGTTTCCATGAAGCTAATGACCCTTGTACGATTCTTCGATGTTATTCATTATTGTTAGACCCACCTCATGATGCTAGTTCCTTCAAGGTGAGGTATGATGATTACGATTACTCCATAATGGAATCGGGGTTCCTCGACCTTATGTCACCCCGATAGAGTTATAGTTTGTAATTGAGTTCTAATGTATGCTTTATGAGATGTATATGATGATGAGATTACACCGTGCCTAGATGGCCGGACATGACACCGCGAATGCGGGCTGCGTACGATTACACCGTGCCTAGATGGATAGACATGTCACCGCGAAGGCGGGCTACGTATAATTACACCGCTCCTAGAAGGTCGGACATGACACCACTAGTGGGCGGATTATGATGGTTACCTGGACGCGGGTTAACGATGATGGTATATGTGATATGTATAACATGTGCTTTCTTTTAAAAGTTTAAGCAGGTTGTATCTTCAATTCATGTCCCATTATTTCTCTATTATGTTAGTATTATTATTCATGCCTTACATACTCAGTACAATGTTCGTACTGATGTCCTTTATTTTTGGACGCTGTGTTCATGCCCATAGGTAGACAGGGAGATGGTGCAGATCCGTAGGAGCTTATCAGTGGATTCACGGGAGCACTCCACTATTCCGGAGGTGCTACTTATGATCATATTCTTTGGTGTATATATTTTGGGCACGACGGGGTCCTGTCCCGTCCTTATGTCTAGTACTCTAGTAGTGGATCTTAGATATGTACGTATGGGTAGTAGATGTCCCATGATGACTACGTTGTACTTTTGTATATCATTTTTGCAGCCATGAGGGCTTATGTATATAGACATGTGTTGCTTTGGAGACTATATATGTTCAGGTTGAGTATGATGATTAGCCTAACGTGAGGTGCTCGGAAGTCACCTCCGGGTACCCGTCGTGGCCCCTAGTCGGGTCGTGACATTATTATTTCGTAATTTTTCATATTTTAGGATTCGGGCCGGTGGGTCCACGGAAGCGACCTATTCAGAGCCTTCTTCGTCGAGGCGAGAGGTGTCTTCTACGAGGCTATTGTAGCTTTTTACTTAAAATCAATTTTATTTAATATAAGGTGAATATTTAAAATACATATTTGATTATTTAAAGTGCTTATTTTATATATATATATATATATATATATATATATATATATATATATATATATATATATATATATATATTATAAATTCGAACATATAAAAGGAAAAGATAATAATTCAATTAAGTAGATTAAAGATCACGTCTAGCGATTTCCTATTTGAACAAAGATGAGACCATCGAGTTCTCGGGTGACAAGGGAAAAGGCATAGCCTCAACCCAAGACACTTGGCATAATGTACTAGGTAATCTTCATTTTAGACCTACATCGTGCATTAAACGAAACGCCAAGAAAGAATACATTTTGGAACCAATAATGAAGAAGAGTTTTTAGAACAAACAGGAGAACCAATAGAAAATATAAAACCATCAGGAAAAAGAATGCACATAGAAGAACCTATTATTATTCTCCAAGAAGGAGGCAATAAAGGAAAATATTAAATATAGCGGCTCATGATCCACAAAGATGGAATTTTGGACATGTATTTGCTAAGTGTTCCACACTTCCACAAGTAAAACAAGCTTATTTTTATAATTTCTATACGTTCGTATTTTCTTATATGTCTATTCCTGTCTAAATATGGTTTTTTGGCTGATGATTTTCTAAGATAGTATTTCTTTCTATTGTATTGAGGGTAGTTTTTATTATATTTAGACAAGAGTTAATGAGACAACACCGTTTTGCTAAACATGTTACTTATTATTTTGTAAATTTTCATATTTTAGGATTCGGCGCTAGTGGATCCACAGGAGAGACCTATTCAGGAGCCTTTTCATGAGTCTGTCGAGGCAGAGGTGTCTTCTTATGAGACTATCGAGCCACAGATAAGCTTTGTACCTAAAATCAATTTTATTCAATATAAGGTGAATATTAACTTAATTTTTTTAACCTTTATTTGGACATCGAACAACATCTCGTCCAGGAGACTACATCATATTCAGCACTAGACCCATCTCAGACGCCTATAGACCCACCTCAGGAGCATGCTCAAGCGCCCGTCGATACACATGTTTGATTATTCAACAAACATTAATGTATTCAATTGAATAAATAAGAAATGATGCTAATCATATATTTATACAAAAGCAGGTTAAAGTCTCGCTGACGTGGCGCTCCCTCTGGGTAGGATGCCTATTTATCTTTTTCCTAGATTTTTCCCCATTTAAAATTCTAAAAAACAATTGTTTAATTAGCTAAACTTCGGAAAATGCTTCTGCCTACAGTTAAAAAACCCTAAAAAGCCGCTAATGTTGCAGTTAAACAAAACTCAACAGGCGCTTTCTCGGGGCTTTTAATTATTGGTGACAAATAAGTTTTAAAATTGAGTTGAAGTAACTCTAGTTTTTTTAATTGAGTAGGGGTGATAATTTTTGGATTAGTGATTAGGGAGTTTTGACTCACCCCAAAGTTATATTTTTAACACTTTGACCCCAAACTTTATTTTTACACTTTGCTCCTAAGTTATATTTTTAACACTTTAACCCCTGACTTTATTTTTTACACTTTGCCCCCAAGTTTTATTTTTAACACTTTGACCCAACCCATATAAACCCTATGCAAAAAAAAAAAAACGCGCCAAAATTTCTGTTTGCTGTTCGTTTCCACCATTTTTGGCTCTTCTTTTTCTTCGTTTCTTCTTCTTGCTGCGCGCTTCTTATTCGCGCGTCGCTTTCTTCTTCTTTCTTCTTCTTCTTCTTCTTCTTCTTCTTCTTCTTCTTCTTCTTCATCATCATCATCGTCATCTTAATGGATTTTGCTCAAGAAGAAAAAAACAAGACCACTCCGATTTTGCAATTTTTTTGCGGATTTCATTCGTGTAGCACTCGAGAATTACTTCATAACTCATTCCTTTTGTTCGCTTTTCTTCTTCTTCTTCTTCGTCCGCCATTGTTGCTCAAGAAAGAAAAAACGTGACCACCCGATTTTGCAATTTTTTGGTCCGGGTTTTGTTGGTGTAGCACCGGCAATTACTTCATAAGTGTTTTCCGCTCATTTGGTAAGTACAACAATCCGTTTTTATTCAATTTTTCACACGGGGTATAAATCTCACGATTTTCCAACAACTTACGATATGTTGTTGTAGTTGTTGCAACATATAATGTGGTTGTTGCAACTTCATAACAGTTATGAAGTTGTTGTAATTGTTAAATAAATAACTTTTAACAGCGAGTGAGTTGTTGCGACGGGTATTCCACTTGTTGCAACAACTCAACGATACATTGAGTCGCTTCGATTTTTTGTCCGAAACGAACCCAAAAAATCGAAGCCGCTTAACAGATTATTGACTTCTACTGACAAGTTGTATAATTGTTGCAGCAGGTGTTCACTTGTTGCAACAACTCAACTATCTGTTGGAGTCAGTTCGATTTTGTACGAAACGTAACCCAAAAAGCTGAAAGTTGCTTCCCGACGGATTATTGACTAGCTGCGACAAGTTGTATAGTTGTTGCAACGGGTGTTCCACTTGTTGCAACAACTCAACTATCCGTTGGAGTCGGCTGGTTTTTATGCCGAAAGAACCCAAAAAGCTGAAGGCTGCTTCCAACGGATTATTGACTTGCTTTTGCAACAAGTGTACTACTTGTTGCAACAAGTAATACACTTGTTGCAACAACTCGATAATCGTTGGATATTTTAAACGATCGAAACATTACCCCAAGAAAAGGCGACTCCAACGGATTAGTGACTTGTTGCAACAAGTTTATTACCTCTCGCAACAAGTAGTCCACTTGTTCAACAAGTCAATATCTTGGAACAAGCTAACATTGTTGTTTCATTTTGTTATAGATTGGTATGTACTCTCGTGACCAATTTTTTGTTAAACAAAATATCTTCGGGTACTCGAACACCACTAATGGGGGACTCAATAACAATAGGGGTTGATTGCCGTGGTGAATGGATCGAGAAGAACAATCGATATATTTGGCGATGGAAGGGTAGTGACACGTTAGAGACGATAGCGATATTTGTCCAAAGAGATGTTATGTTCAATGATTTTGTGAACCTAATCATCACCTATTGCGAATTAACTTGTGAACCAAAAGATCTTGCCATCACTTACATACACGGCTCTCTTTTGAAAATCGGAAGAATCTTGCCATTTAAGATAAGCGATCGGAGTTCGTTTGCGTGCTTATTTGAATGATGTAGCTAGGCCCATTTAAGGGTATACGTTGTTGGAAGCTTAGATAGAGAACCAATTTATCTCGAAGACCAACAAGATGTGTTAAATGATGAATTAGATGGGGTGGATATGGATATCATAGATAATGGAAGTGGGGGTGACCGATTCCTATACAGAAGTTGCGAGCAATACGGTGGGCACTACACAATCAATACGGTCTAGCCATGTTCAAGATGATGAAACGAGGTTTTTATAAAGGAATGTCATTCAAGAACAAGGAAGAACTAGCCAACTTGGTTGAAACTTGCTTGCTTGAAGAAAGATTTTAGAATCGAAGGTAATTAATTCGCGACTGTGTATTGCTTCAGATGTGTACATCCGGAGTGCAAGTGGTGGCTGAGGGCTGTGAAGCTTTTAAGTTCTGACAGATTTTGTATCAGAACCTACATAAAGCATCACACATGTGGTTCTGAGCACATTACGAGCCATAATCCACACAGCGAAAGTCATTGGTGAATACTTCAAAGATAAGTTTCCTTACGGTAAAGGCCCATCTACAAAAGATATGAGTCAATCAATCCGTACGATTTGGGTTGTAAGGTAAGTTATTGGAAGGTACGGAAGGGCATGGAGATTGCAAAGGCTTTGACAAGGGGGACACGTGAGCGCGGGTATGCGGTGCTTGATGCGTATGCGTTATATGCTTCGTTAACGCAAATCCAGGAAGTAAGACGGCATTGAAGGTTGATGAAAATGGGAAGTTCAAGTACTTTTTTGTAGCCTATAAGGCTTGGATGCTTGGTTTTGCGCAAATGAAAAAAGTCATAGTTGTCGATGGGACATTCTTGAGGAGCAAGTACGAAGGAGTGTTGTTGTCAGCGGTCGCACGAGATGCGGAGAATCATATTTTTCCAGTGGCATTTTGTGTAGTGGACAAGGAGTGTGATGCTTCGTACAAATATTTTTTTGAACAAATAAGAAGCTATATAGAGGATACCCCTGAGTTGTGCATAATTTCGATAGACATCCAAGTATAAAAAAGGCGGTTTCAATTGTCTTCCCTACATGTCATTATGGTTTTTGCATGAGGCACGCAGGGGAAAATTTGAGAACCACCTTTCACAATGGGGCGGTCGTATCTCAATTTTATAAAGCGACAAAAGCGTACAATATTGATGTCTTGATGACCATTTCAATCAAATCGAGAGATTTGGTTCTGGGCCGCCGAACATCTTGAACGTCCGGATTCCGCGGATGGAGCGAGGCGTTACGCCGGAAATAGGTATTTGCACATTTACGTTTCCAACAAGTAACGTATCTGCTACAACTAATAGGTAACTTGTTGCGGCAGATGTTGTACTTGTTGTGATTTTTGACACAGCTGAGCCTCAGCCACATGTTCCAACACTAATATGTTTGTTTTGTCAGGTATAATTTTATGACGACAAACGCCGCTGAGTCGGTGAACTCAATGTTCAATGTTGAAAGAGAATTTCCTATTCTTGCTCTATTTGATTCCATAAACGGGGAGGTTTCTGCGAGAAATTTCATGAGAGGCGTATGGAGTTCATCGACTCACCAACCATTTTTGTTCCTTAATGGAAAAAAAAATATCAAAATTTGTCAACTTGGGTAATAAGTTATTGGCCCGTCAAATTGTCAACTACGAGTTCGGCGTCATCGGCCACGGTTCGGTTGCAACGATCGATCCGCAAAGAAGATCTTGTACTTGTAGAGTTTTTGACTTCGGACAAAATACCTTGCCCACATCTTGTAAACGTGACTTCGAGTCCGATATGGTGAAGACTTTGGAAGGCGGATTTATGACTACTCGTCTCCATATTATAGGGTGGAGAATTACATAATTGCATCTTTGTGAGGAAATGAATCCCGTGCCTTCGAAGAATCTTGGGAAGTTCCTATGGAGATTTTAGAGAGAGAAATACCTCCTCCGCATGTTGATCCGAGCAAACCGGGAAGAAGACGGACAAAAGGAGGCGTGGAATTGGGGAATCACTTGCAACGAGGAAAAACAAATGCTCCATATGCAAAAACGGTGGCCATAAAAAAACTACATGCCCCAACCGAATTGTTCCCTAGTTGTTAAATTTCAATGTCTTGTAATAATAATTACTATTGTTTGTGTTTGTGAAATTGGATTTTATGACATTTTTATGTTGTTTACGTTAGTAAAATTGGTTTAAATGATATGTTGATCTTGCTCAAATCACCAATATATGTTATGTGGTTTTGTAATTTTATCAGCGTTTTACTGAGTAAAATTGCATTTCTGGCAAATTTGTGTAACTTGTTGGGATTTTGCCAACAAGTAATCAAACTTGTTGCAGCAACTAACTTAACTTGGTTTTCCAACAAGTGACATGACTTGTTACAGTAAGTTCCTATAGTGTTTTGAGTTTTTACAACAAATGGAATGAGTTGTTGCGAAAGTCCTTAAGTTGTTTCATCCAACAAATGGAATGAGTTGTTTCATCCACCAAGTGATATGACTTGTTCAACGGTTTATGTTACCCTTTATGACGTAGATTATGTACTTGTTGCAACAGGTTATCTGCTAAATGCGCACAGATTATGCAATTCTTCCGCAGCAGTTATGTACTTGTTGCAACATGTTATGCAATGTTCTTTATAAGATTATTCAATTCTTCGCAACAGATTATCAATTGTGCGTTAGATTATGTATACTGCAACAGATCATGAAATTGCTGCAACAACTAGGATATAAGTCACATATGTTTAGTTATTAACAGAGGGAACCAATGATATTTAGTGTTAAACAAAGGGATTCAATGATATTTAGTGATCAATATATTTATCTACTAACATCCTTAATGGATTAGACGGTAATTTCATTGATTTGATGGGAAATTCTAAGCGTATACTTCCCAAATCGAGCAATCGTTAGTGTAATTTGATGAGAACCACTTGATTCACCCATATTTAGGTGTAAACAACGAAAACCAATGATAATTATTGTTTACTAAATGTTCATAGCCAATTTGATGGTATTCTGAGTTAGGACATATGATCAACTAAGCGTATACTTCCCAAATCGAGCGATCGTTGGTGTAATTTGATGAGAACTACTTGATTCACCCATATTTAGGTGTAAACAACAAAAACCAATGATATTTATTGTTTACTAAATGTTCATAGCCAATTTGATGGTATTCTGAGTTAGGACATATGATCAACTAAGCGTATACTTCCCAAATCGAGGGATCGTTGGTGTAATTTGATGAGAACTACTTGATTCACCCATATTTAGGTGTAAACAACGAAAACCAATGATATTTATTGTTTACTAAATGTTCCTAACTAATTTGATGGTATTCTGAGTTAGGACATATGATCAACTAAGCGTATACTTCCCAAATCGAGGGATCGTTGGTGTAATTTGATGAGAATTACTTGATTTACCCATATTTAGGTGTAAACAACGAAAACCAATGATATTTATTGTTTACTAAATATGAAGCTTTTAAACAAGTTACTCATCCGTTGGTGTAATTTATTAAGCTACAACTAATTTGATAATGCATATTTGTTAAACAACGAAAACCATGATACATATTATGAACTTGTTGCGTTACAACTAACACGTACGGTAATGCCTTTAGATTACAAACTTGTTGCAACAGATGGTTTAGTTGTTGCAATTTCTTCAACAATTGAAAGATTTGTTACAACAATCGACTAATACGGTGCAACAGATCAGAAACTTGTTGCAATAAATTATCAACTTGTTGCAACTTCTTCAACAACAGTTAGATTTATCGCGACAACTGACCCATATGTTGCAACAACCTAACCATCGTACAGGCGACAAATTTACATCTTGTTGCAACAACCGACGCATACGTTGCGACGGATTACAAACTTGTTGCAACGGATGGGTTGGTCGTTGCAACTTCTTCAACAATGATTAGATTTGTCGCAGCAATCGAAGCCCACGTATGTTGCAACGGCGAACCATACGGTTGCAATGGATTAACAACTTGTTGCAACAACTTACTCATCCGTTGCAACATATTAAAAACATGTTGCAACGGATGGGTCGATTGTTGCAACTTCTTCAAGTTGTTAGATTTTGTGACTTGTTTAAAACTAAAACCCCTTGAACATAATATATTGAACACAACTTAAATAATGAACACCTAATATATACTTAATAAAATGTCTTAGAAAATACGAACACCTAATATATACTTAAATTACATAATGTCATAAAAAAAACTCCTAATATATACTTAAATTGTTCAACGAGGCCACATTTTGGCTCCAAAAAACGCAAAATCAATGGCTTGTTTATCAACCCATCTTAGGGCTCCAACACCTTTTCAATGATACCTAATGCCCATCTCCGTTCATCCTCCCTCGAGTTGTCGGCGATTAAACTTTCGGGTTTTGTCACGGTTGTGCCGGTAAGCAAAGCCTCTATAAAAGCAATTGACCACGAACCACATGCCTTACTAGTGACATTGCGGGGCGGTTGTGGCCTATTGAATTCCGATTCATTGAGTAACTTTGCGAGGCAAGTGTGCGAACATTCCACTCTGTTGCAATAACTTGGGCCACAATTCCATCACGGCTCCATGAAACAAAAGAAGTCGGATTCTTCATAGACGGGAACGTTGCGGTCATACACATTTACACACTCTTCAATCATGAACTCGAGAGTGACAAAATGTGTGACATTAATATTCATCCTTTGTTAAAACCCTCTTTTTGCACCACCCCATGAGCAGCCTCACAGGTAGGGTACGGCACCCCTACAATAGTCGACCATATCATCATCCCACTTGAATTCGGCAAGTCTAACCTTGAGAGGCACGGCGTTTGGAGCTGTGCTCTCTTTGTCAATTATGCGTACCTGCGGACATGTTGTTGTAAAAGTTGAGGTCGGGATTATGTCGGTGGAATCATAGTACTCGGGGAAATTGATTTGCCTCATACGCATTAGAAGCGAGGACTTCATCTACATACTAAAGTAAAAGTAGTAAAACGATTAGTTACTTAGTGCAACGATTCAGTATTATCTACTTGTTGCAACAAGCTAGTTAACTTGGTGCGACGATTGACAAAATAAAGGCTGTTGCAACAACCGGTTAACTTCTTTGCAGATTATCTACTTGTTGCAACAATATACTAAATTAGATAGATATATACAAGTGTTGAAACTTACCCAATCCTCCCACCAAATTTCCATACTTGTCATAGCCTTGAAGTCTGCTGCTCCAAATTCATGCATTGAGTACATGGTTCTCCCACTCTTTTTGGACTTGATTGCAGTCTCAACCTTTTTCTTTCTTTGGGCATGTACAGGCTTGAAAATATCCACCTTCTTTAGCACTTTTGGCCCAACATCAAGAAGAGGTCTCGAATTGACTTGCGGGAGTAGCAGTGTGTCTTCTTGATCTAAGCGACAGTGCCTTTGCTTTGCCCTCCTCCGAACATGAACGGGAGTATAAGGTGAGGAAAGATTCTTTGATGGATTGATACCCTTGGATATCAACCTCTGATAGAAGTGTTGTGGCTTCTTGAGCACGCGCGGTCCTCCACCTTTCTAATCAAATTATCCATTTTTTCCTTGCGAGTGGTGCACTCGCAAAAAGCGCGTAGGGGCACCAGAAATACCGCACCAACATCGGCGAAATCTTCTACCACTCAATCCACCACCACTAAAATTACCACCAAATCCGGAAAAATCACTTAATCCGAGGCTGGGTAAATCCACCAATATTAGCATCATCACCACTTAATTTTTCCCCGGCCAAACTTGTATCGGGACATCATCAAGTCCACCACCACCACCGCAACAACAACATCAACGGTGAATAATAACACCACCGCAAGATCAAGCACCACCAACAGCAACATCACAACCAGCACCAACAACAACATGACCACCACCACCAGCTACAACATCATCAACCCTAGTGATGGCTGTCACTCCAGCCAATTCCCCTTTGAACCCATCAATCAATTAGGCCGCATGAGTTCTTTGGGCATAAAAGGTGACAAGGCATGGCATCTCCAACTCTCTTATTGTTGGGACAAGCCATGGGTTCACAACCTACAACAAGAAAGTAGATATATCATAATGGTGCTAAATCATAAAAAACAAATCCTATTTAAAATAAATTATCGAGTTGTTGCAAGGTTACACATACGATGGACAATGTCCAACAAATAGGTAACTTGTTGCGGCGGTATCTTATCGTTGAAAAATTTTCCAACGGATGGGTAACTTGTTGCAAACGGGTTGATCATCGTTGGATATTTTCCAACAGATGGGTAACTGTTGCGACGGGTTACTCATCCATTGTAAAAAACTAGTTGCGTGTTATAACGATTCATCTGTTGGGTAACTTGTTGCAACGAGGTTAATTATCTGCATTGGACATGTTCAACGAGTTGGGTAACTAATAAGAACATTGGGTTACTCACGGAGTTAATTGTTGTAAAAAATTAGTTGCATGTTATAACAAATTTATACTTTGGGTAACTTGTTTAATGACAGTTAATTATCTTGGACATTTTGTGAGATAGTAACTTGTTGCATGTTATAACGATCACGTATAACTTGTTGCGACGGGTTAATTATATAAAATTTGTTGCAACACCTAGTCATCTCTGTTGTGTTCTAATCTTCTGACTTCCTTAGGGGGGTTGAAAAGGTCAACACTCAATTTTGTGTTGTTCTGGCAAAATGAGCCATCTAGAATTCTTGGATAGGTAACTAGCCGGAGTATTCCTTGACTTGATGCACGAGGTGAGGAATGGCTTCAAATACCCAAGCCTAGAAAAAAAGATGCCATCAAAAATTAAACTAGTGATTGAAATAATTAAAAAAAAAAAAAAGGGTAAAACATTGAAGAAAATTTTGAAAGCCCGAGGGAAGCCATATGGTTTTTGTGTCTTCCCTGTTGGCTTCAAATCTTCATCAAATATTCAACGATCAAGCTAAAGCTTTGAAAACCCCGAGCATAGTTGTTGAAGGCATCATAGTCCTCGGCAAGTTTAATCAATCCAAGCGGTATGTTGTAGTTTACGTCTCTTGCCCAAAGAACACGCATTGAGCTGAACAAAAAAGCACGTTGCCTCCTTGTGCTTTTTGAGAATGTTTTGGACTCCAAATCTTTAACAATTTCTTTTGAGTGTAGCTCTTTCCACTAAGTTTACCAAAGAGACATCATTCTTAGCTTTGGAACCCTTTGCTTTCTTGTTTGCCTTGGGTGTCCAGGATGGCTTGGTTAATACAACGATGTAGGAAGAGGCTCGCGGATAACATCTCAATCAAGTAACTATGGCAAACTCCTTTGCCAAAGCAAACCGGCATGCCACGGTAATTGATCCAAATCTCATCCTTTCTATCACAAATAATCTTACGCTTCAAAAAGCTCGAAACCATTGTCATTTGAAATCGAACATAGGTATCTTCGAGCCAAATCTAAATAGGGCCCAAAGCGACTAGCCCCTAAAGAAATTCTCTCAACCCTCTTTCTTAGAAGAATGCCCTGAAGGTGTCAAAGCACGGCCCATGGTTGATCTAACCACAAAATCACCCGAGACAAATCCTTATTTCCATTCGGCGGCATCGTCACGCCGTACTTTTCAATGCGAAACTCTCGACGGCCTCCTCAATCGAAGGGTCTGTTGGGATCTGGCAATACTAGAAGACTTAACAAGATTGGCATCCATTTTATGTTTCCTTTTTCTTAACTCGCCAAGGTCCGATCTTTGATTCTTCTTCTTCATTATCATTTTCGGTTTGCATCTTCTTCGCCTCCTTCATCCCCTTCGACTCCTTCATCCCCTTCGTCTCTTCTTCTTCTCACCTCTTTTTCTCATCTCCTTCTTCTTCATCTCCTTCGACGTTTTCTTCATTTTCTTCATCTCTTGACATTTTTCATCATCTTTTTCACTTTCTTCTCTAGTTTCTTCACTTTGTTCATTTTTATCACTTTCTTCTTCATGCCCGACGGAGGTTTCGTGGGTTTCCTCTCTTTACAAGCCAGAGTTTCACTAACTCTTTCCTCGTATGTTGATTGACAAATAAAGGGTCCATAAGTTTATCTAATGGTGTTTGCACCTTAGCTCTTTACTACTTTCTCCCTCGGTTGGTTTCTCTCCTTTTCTTTTAACTCAGAGCCATTTTATCTACACACAAGAGATAGAAAAGCAGTTTTAATTGGTTAGTGCAACATTCGAAGTAAAAAGGAAAGGAATATGTTGCAACAAGTAATCGGTTATTTGCGACGTATTAAAATATGTTGCAACAACTTATTACATGTTGCGGCTGAGAATCTTAATCTCGTTGGAAATAGAAAAACGATAGCAAATCTTAGCAAGCTGTTTTGATTTTTTACAACAACTTGTTAATATGCTACAACAACTTGCTTGATTCTTTGCAAAAACCTCAACAATTGTTTGATTTTATCCGGCAAGCTGTTGGATAAAATCAAAACTTTTTCCTAAACCATAGCATGACGGCAACAACAACAAGAAAAACATCTAAATTTAACTACAAAACATCTACATTTCACTACAAATACACAACCATCACAAATCTCATCACAACTTAAACAAAATACACCAAATAGGATTTGTTTTAACATGCAACCTCGGAGATGTTTGCATTTGTCAAACAAATCTTTGAATTTCCGCAACAACAACAACAACAACAACAACAGCAAAAACATTTAAATTTAACTACAAAACATCTATATTTCACTACAAACACACACCATCCACAAATCTCACTCACAACTTAAACAAAATACACCAAACCATGCAACCTCGGATGTTTGCAACCGTCAAACAAGTCTTGAATTTCTTTGCAACAGTAACCTCGGTTGTTGGAAAACATCAACAAAATTGCAAGCCTTTTTTTTTTCGAAACAACAAGGGAAGAAGAACAAAAACAATACCAAAAATCATAATTTCACAACCACAACCCACTATTTACAAACTCGGAAACTGACAAGTGCAACAAATACACGAAACTACTGATAAAACAAACAACATTCAAGAAAAACCCTTTCTTCTTCATCTTCTCTAACCAAAATCATCGTTTTCACACTACGATTTCAAAACCCTAACTTTTGAACCAAGTGAAAAAAAAAAAAGTTTACACGAGAATGAATAGAGAAGCAACAACAATGGAGAGAGAGAGAAATGAGCGACGACGACGGCACAATGGAGAGAGAGGAATGAACGGCAACGATGGTGGTCACTTGGGTTTGCACGAACGGAGAGAGAGAGAGAGACAGGACTGGAACCGCTTTTTTTTTTTTTGAAATAAGATGAACAAGTAGTTGGGATCGTGGGGGGAAGTGGGTTGGATGGAGTTTTTGTATAATGTGTGTGGGTTGGAAGAAGTTTTTTGTATAATGTGTATGGGCTTTTGTGTATTTTGTAAAAGATTATAAGTTTTAAAAATTATAATTCGGTCAATTTTAGTTAATCACATTTTAAGACAAGTTTGACCTTGTTGGTCAAACTTGTCACCATTTCTAATTATCAGACTTTTTTGTCACCAAAACTTAAATCTTCCCGCTTTCTCTCTGTTCCCCCTTACACCTCCCTCCTGGTTCTTTCTTCCTTACAACAAGCCTTCGAATCATCAGGTCAATCATTAGGATTTTTTTTTTCCTTCAATCCGTTTGTTTCCCTGCACAAGTGCAAGTTCCCACCGTTAAAACAAAACCCTGCCTCTTTTTTATTTGTTTCACTGTTAAGCGTTCTCAGAAAATTATTCACCGAATTCATAGTGCCAAATCACATCAAATTCGGAAACGTAAATTGTCGGTGGAAGAAGAATTTCGTCCATCGGTACTTGTGCCGTTTCAAACCCAAAAAACTTTAAGATTTTCAATTCCACTAGCAGCAACGGCGAGAAGAAGGATTCAATCGAGGTGAAGAAATTTATCGTCTGTGAGAAAAATCCAAAGGTATAAAGGTTCATGTTAATTGGTGTTTTATTGCATGTATTTCTGTATTAAACTTCTGCCTATTCTGGATTCCAGAATGGTTTAATTTGGTATTATTGATGTGTTAAAATGTCAAGTGCATCTTATATATTCCTCTCAACATACAGGACAAAAACTTCTTCCTGAAGTTGCAGTTTTATGGAGTTACATTTTCTGTGCCTTTTTTTTTTTTTTTTTTGTTCTCTTTGGTTTATTGTTATTTAATGTTTGACAAATCAAGTGTTGGGTCTCATTCTACAGTCTTCAACTGTTGCTTTTCATCTATCCAATTGAAATCTAATTCATACGTCAACTTGGATTTGACACTTATGTCTCCACAGATTCGTGTTGTCGTTGCTTTCATATTGCCCCTGCTTTTACCATCTGCATTTGATGTGTCCTCTGCATATCCCCAAACATTTTCAAGTATGTTTATATTAAGTGAATTTATGAGAGGTTTGTTAGAATAACAATGTGGAACAAAAGAAAAGCGAGTATTTTTAGCTACGATTTTGATTTAACTTGTTTACTGTAACAATGATTTTTCTATTATAAGTTAATTTAACCGATGTTAACGAGTTCTTTACTGCATTTAGCTTACCAAATTAAAATTCAATTAAAAAAAATAGAACATGAAAGTGTGCTCGGTTGGTTGGCGTGGGGCACTGTAATGGAGGTCTCGGGTTTGAAACCCCACTTTCTGACAATGAGGGGATTTTATGGTGTTCGTCAAGTACAAATGCATAGTCTTGGTTCATCTCTGTGGTTTGTGGTATTGCGGGAGAGAGCCTGAGTTCTTTTTGCCAATGTGACACGAGGTAGCGAGTGCCGGAGTTCTCGTATCATCAAAAAAAAAGAAAAGAAAAAAAAAGAAGATGTTCAAAAAGAGCGAGTATTTCTTCTTCTTTCCCTCACTAACCAGAATTTGTCTCTGTTCCTATTGTTTCTCTCAAATCTCAAGGTAAATTTCTTCTCAATGATTTTGAAATGTATTTGTTCTCTTTCATATTTACTCGGTGTTTTCATGTTTTGAGTCTTGGGTTCCGATTACAAGATAGAAGACTGCAGAATTTTCAAGTGACGATTACAGTGAAACTTTTTCTCTTCTCCTTCTTCCTTTTCAAATGGCTTTCCCATTGTTTCCCAAAGATGCTACATTTCTACTTTTTTGCTTTACATGTTATCTTTCGACATCCTTGTGTTCTTCACTTCTTTGTTTTGAGCTTCAATTTTTATTTTGTTCGTTTTACACCAGTTTTATTTATTTTCACTACTCAAGCCCTTTTTTTTTTTTTTTTTTTTTTTTTTTTTAATTTTAGTGTGATTGTAGCCTTCGGTTACATTTAAATGTGTCTTCTTCTTATTTTTCCTCCTATTTATGAGTCATTTTCATTACATTTGATTAGATTTGCGTTTGATTTTCTTTATTCTCTCAGTTCTGGTGAATTGAAATCAGATGACGAGAAAAAGAACACTGCAACAATATGATGATTACTTTCCGCGGTTCCGATATTTTGCATATAGTATTTGGGATGTGTGATGAACACAAGCACAAATTGAAATCCTCTAACACATTTGGGGTAGGCTTTGAACTCACACTTCTTAAACTACCAATTATGACAGAACTATCAGTAGCTCAATGATTTCATGCCTTGTAGGAATATATGCTATGCCAATTTCAAGCATCAGTAGGTGATTTCTTTCAAGTAGCTATTTGTAGTTTCTTTAGATATAATGTCACCACTAATTTTATTTAAATAGATGAGTCAGACATCTTCTATGGTCTATTGGAAGTGTTGTTTTCTTCGGTTTTATGTTATTTGGGCCTTCTGCTATGACAAATTCATGAAATATTCACATATCAGACTTCAGAGTGAAATATATGAGAAGAAATTCATGTATCCCGAGCAGAAGCACTTTATGTCCAACCTTTTGTACACAAACCAATTGATTTCAAAGGCTTCAACGTCAGTCGTCAAAGAGCTACTGTATTAATCATCAGGTATATAGCCGTTCTTTCCATTTCTAACATCTTATGAGATTATAATTAAATTGATTTGAGAGGAAATAAAAGAGATGTGCATGTTATGGAGAGTTATGGTGAATAAGAGACGTTTTTGATGTCTTGGTTACTTAATATCTTACTCTTTGATACAATGTAATTCATCTATCTATTTCTGATTTAGTTTTCTTACATGTTTTTTCCAAATATTGGTCTTCTATTATCACTTTGGCTCTTTGAAGTTTCTAACTTGGTTTATCCCGTTTGTGCGCTTTGTGTTGATATCTTTGTTGTTTTCCTACTTCTTTCACTTTATGTTCACCGTACCTACAACAAAGAAAAGAGAGCTGGTAAAAGCATGTGCCCGAGCCCTTTGAGTGGGAACTGATTAACAGTGGACTTTGGTTGCAGAGATTCAAAAATTTGAGAGAGAATTATGATCTAAGTATGTTCTTTTTTTTAATAGGTGACTGGAAAAGTTGTGAAGCTTGATGGGATTATTAACTATTTACAGTCCTTCTGGCACCAAGTTGAGGTAAATTATTCAGGTTTTTTTTTTTCCCCCATTTGCAAAAACTGACTTTGCTAAATTAGTGGTCGAGTTGTTGGAGAAGTTGTTGTTTGACATGTTTTTGCCAAAAAAAAAAAAAAATTGATGTTAAAAATATTTTCAACTTGGTTTTTAGTCATCAATTGCAATAAAAGTTCCAATTGATGTGGAGTTAAACATTAGCAAGATAGGTGAATTCTGTATATGTATATTTTCATGTGTTCCTCTTAATGAAGTTAACTAATTTAAATCCAAAAATGGACTTCAACATGGAATGTATGATGCAAGTCAGTCAAGCATATGGTATTACTCATGACTTTTTGATTTCTTGGATATAAATGTTCCTAAATTTGTGACAATTTCATATGATTCAAATTATTGGGGGTGTTATGTCATACTAACAGAAGTAGTTGTATTATCTACAAGACATGTTTAATTGTTTCCACTTGACTCATGCCTTGCGGTCTTGCTGGATGTCATCGTTTCCATTTTTAACTACATTTTCCCCTTCTCTTAACTGTTACAATTGAACTGTAATTTCTTAGATATGTTCTTCTTTTAGAGCCTTTAATAATTGATTGTGATGCTAACTACGAAATACTAAACAACAAAGAGCTTATTGTAATTAACAGAGTAAAATTGCTAGAGGTTTTTAGATATATTTGTAATTTTTTATTCTGTCAGTTTTAAATTTCTTTCCTTTTCATCTCATCTTCATATTATTTGAACTGAAGAGAATTTTAGGGAAAAATGAATTTTCATTTGAGAAATAAATATTTCAAGATATACAAATGTATTCGATAACAAGTGCAATACGCGATTCATGTATTAAAGTTATATGCTTAGACATGCGCTCAAAATCTTCTTATCCAAATATGCTAATGAAAAAAAAAACCACAATTCATCTTAACTCTACTTCTAATTAAAATATTTATATTTATAATTAATTGTAATTATTAGTATTGTTTATAACTGCGCGAAGCGCGGGCTACTTGACTAGTTATTATATATTTTTCAGGTTCATCCTTCGAAGCGCGGTGGCGGCTCCCGACGAGGAAGAGGTCGAGTTTATATATTTTTCAAGTTCATGGGACTAGATCCCGAAGCACGTTATAGTCGAGGGCGAGGGGAAGAGGAGATGATCGACTCCGGTTATTAAGAGGGAAAAAGGACGATGGAGACGATGGCGAGGGCGGTGGGGATTCCGACCCGGATAGTCCCGGCATATTACATGTTGGACCCGAGCGTATACAATAATCTTGGCGGTTTAAGTAAATATTGTATATTTAAAGCGTTTCTATTTATATTTATAAATATTATGCAGTCTTTATTAGTTTATATAGTGTCACATCGTAAATTGATAATAAAAAAAAGTGACAGGAGAAATGATCATTAATTTAAAAATAACGAAATCCTAAAACATAAATAATAGAGGACTATAAAAAAGGGCGATGGAGACGATGGCAAGACTTTGAGTCCGTGGCATTTGCACCCTTAATGTGTATGAGCCTATTTATTTTTTTTAATAATTTAAACCCCAAGTCTTGTCAAACAATAAAAACACCTTAAATATAAATTTACCATGAGGACCAAAGTAGGTATAAATATATATCTTTAAAAAATAAATAATATATGAAAGTTAAAAGAGTCAATCAATTACATCTCGCTATATTTACATCCAAAGGTGCTTTCTTTTTATATCATTACTTTCTAAATATTATCTTAGACTTTAGTTATTGTTTATATGATGGTTTGATCTTCACATCCTGCATTTTACCCTCGAGTTTTTGAAGTACCTATAGTAGCAAAAACATTTTTTCATTAGATTGTTGTGATCATTTTCGGCTATGGCTTGTCACTATATTATTGATGGACTCTCTATAAACTCTTCGGAGGGGTTTTTAAGCATTAATTTCAAAAAAAAAAAAATTGTCAAGAAAATCCTAGAAAATCGTCGCTCCATCCATCGATTCATCAACATGGAGCTATCGTCGGACTATAAGTCTTCAAATGGAATATAATGGACTTCAATTTTTCCTTTTCAACTTTTGCTTTTCTCCATCAAATGACTTTTGGTGTTAATTTGTTTTTAGTAAAATATTTTTTGCTTTCTTTGATGAAAGCTTGGAGAACTTAACCTAATTTTAACGATGTATGGCGGGAAGAGTTTTTACTTCATCTACTAATAAAATAAATAAATAAATTTTAAAAAAAGATATATTATTTATATTCGCACTTATGGTAAATTTATAAAAAATGTTTTTATTGTTTTAAGGAAATAAAGGGTGGGGTTTATATAAAATATTGCACAGTTCAAAATTTCATGGACTCTAAAGTTAAGCATCAATTTAAAAATAATACGAAATCCTAAAACATACGTAAAAAGTGTGAAAATGTAATAACTAAAAGACTGTGTTGAGCCTACTTTATTAATCGCATAAAATAGGGTTTTATATAAAATATTGACTCCATGATTAATAGCACGTAAAAAAGTGTGAAAATGTAATAAGAGCCTGTTTTGGGAAAATAGGGACTCCTATAGCGCAGTATTTTACTGCACTAAAGGGGAGATGGAATTGGCTTCCCAATCAAAAAGCTGAAACAATTGGCTTCGGCTGAAGAAACAGACCTAATAGGGGATGGGTCATACACCGAAATCAGCAACTCAGTTAAATGTGTGGAGGCTTTGCAGCAGAAGATAACAACAGATAGCGACCGAGCTAAGGAAATTGAAGAGCTCGTTTATAGCGTTGAGGATGTGCTCCAAAACTATGGTGTTTTAGCAAGATCCAGGTCATCTGGAATGCTCTTGCCTTTCAAATTTCTCTCTAGCAGAGATGGTACAGCTGCTGCCAAGATGCAGGCCAAGTCTGAGATCACGAGATTGTGTGCCATGATCAACCAATTTGCTTCTATGAATGTCGTGCAGCAACCGCCCGTTTTACACGTTGAAAGCAGCAGCCGGTTCGACAACAACCAAAAAAACTTTGTGTACAAGCACTACGACGGTGCAGTTGGACTGGACGAAGAAAAGGAGCTGATTGTACAAGCTTTGTTAGATGAACCAGAAGATCCCAAACACGACTTCCTAGCCATTCCAATATGGGGACGTAGTGGCACAGGCAAGGCGACTCTTGCTCGTGAAATATATAGCGACAGCAGGATTCTTGACGAGTTCAAAGAGCATCGCATCAAGATTCATGTGCCTAAAAACATCAATGTCCGCCACGCACTTCTACTTGTTGTTGATTCATTTGAGGGTTCTGTAGAAAAATATGATGATATGCCCGAAATCAGTTTGAAAAAATGTGTCGATGAACATATGGAAAAGTCGAGGACCTTGATTGTTCTAGAAGACGTACGCTCAATTGATGATTGGCGGAGCCTGCGTTCTGCCCTGGGAGCTAAAGGTTGCAGAATACTGGTTACGACTCAAGTAATAGAAGTAGCACAATGTATAGTTCAGAAGCCTTTTATTCATGAGAAGATGCCTTTAAGAGAAGAAAACAGCTGGAAGTTACTTAAGAAAAAAGTTTGGCCTGAAACCGATCCAGGTATATATATACTACTCCCTCTGTCCCAATTTAAGTGTGTTAGTTTTATTAGATACGGAGTTTAAGAAATAAAGAGAAATTTTTGAATCCTATAGTCCTAAATTAAAGATGCATATAATGTACTAAAATGTCTTTTGAATCTTGTGGTTAAAAACATGTCATGTATGATGTTTTGAATTGCCTACTTACTAAATATAGAAAGAGGTACTCTTTTTGGGACAAATCAAAGAGGAAAGTAACACACTTAAAATGGGGTGAGGAAGTATGCTAATATCGAAACAACTTGTAAAACTTTCTTCTTTTTTGCAAAGAGAATTATGATCATGCTTTTGTTTAACATATTAATTTGTAGAGAAGGGAAACAAACTTTTGTATATAGTTCAAAATCAGAGGGTAAGTTGAATGCTATCCTATAACATGTCTTTCTTTATCAGGAGCTGAAATCAACCCAGCAATGGAGAGAATGGGTAGGAAAATGGTAAAACTGTGTGAAGGTATCCCAGGGGCGATTATTATACTTGCAAAACTATTAGCAGGAAAGAGTGCAAGTGAGTGGGAGATGGTGCAGAAAAATACCCGACCATATCTTTCCCAAGTTATGGATCCAAGTTATGCTGAGTTGTTAGATGATAAAAAATTAGATTTTCTTTACTTGGGCCATTTTAGAGAAGATCCGGAGATAGAACCAGAGAAGTTGTCTCATTTATGGGCAATTGAGGTTTTGATATTGTCAGAAGATTGTGGACGCACATTTTTGGATTTAACACAAGAACGTTTGATGAGTCTAGCACAAAATCGAATGATAGACGTGAGACAGATAATAGAGCTCAAATCTTGCCGCCTTGTGGGATTAATGGGAGACATGTGCCTCTCAAAAGCGGAAGAGATAGACTTTTTGAAGGTCGTGGATTTACGAAGTACCGGAGATAATCAGCCTTCATTCTCTTTTAGCAAGACGCGCCGGCTCGTGATTTATCTAGGGAAGTATGATGCTCGAGTCACGCCGGAGTCAGCCCCAAACCTTCGAATTCTTCGAATCATCATGGTACATGATCAGCATCAACCACTAGAGGAGTTTGTATGGCCATCCGTAATGTCGAATATTAAGAAATTCCAGGCATTAAGGATTCTTGATTTTGGCAGGGTAGACTTTCGAAGAGGGAAACTCCCGGGAGGCATTTCTGCTCTACCATTCTTGAGGTATCTTAGTTTTGAAGGATGCTTCCTAGATGAGTTGCCCTCATCTATCACCAACTTTGTCATACTTGGAAGTCCTTGATTTGAGAATCAAAGATACTTGCAACATTATCATTCCAGATGTGTTGCGGACTATGTGGAGGTTGCAACATTTGTATCTTCCACGAGCATTCCGACCGCAAAATGGGAAAAAACTCCAACTTGATGGATTGGCAGAGCTTCAGACACTAAAGAACTTCACCTCTAAGTTGTGTGAAATTGGCGATCTCTTCAAATTGACCAAACTCCGGAACCTAGATGCAAAGGTTGAAGAAAGTCTTGAGGACCTTAAGTCAATAACAAACCTTATGGAAACTAATGGACAGAAATGGCTTCGTTCCTCCATCGAAGTAAAAAACTTTGATTGTTATACGGAAAACAAGCATAAGGTCTTTCGGCAGTTATTAAAATCCGGGGTTCCACCAATACTGTCTTTTGAGGGTTATATTGACCCTCTGCCACAACATGATCTTATCTCTCAAAATTTCACGGAGATTGTCCTTCGTAGTACTCAACTGAAGGAAGACCCGATGGCAACATTGGAGAATCTTGCCAAGCTAAGGCTTCTAGTGCTCGACGATGACGCTTTCCAAGGGGAAAAGATGGTATGTTCTGCTTCGGGTTTTCCGGAGCTCAAACACTTAGAAGTCTCAAGCTTATTCTTTTTCAAGGAGTGGAGGGTGGAAAATTCAGCCAAGCGCAGGCTTTCTCATCTCAAAATTGAAAACTGCAAGAAACTGGAAACACTCCCAGATGGTTCAGAATTTCTGGATTCTCTTCACGAATTCAAGACGAGAAAGATGCCCAAAACTTTTATACAAAGGGTTCGTGAGAGATATGCTAAAGTCAAACATCCGCCTTCTCTGATACTTGACGATTGATTATGAGCTTTCTCTAGATCATAGCAATTTGGCGGACGAAATGGTCTCCTACGGCTACTTACAATTTGAATAGAAAAAAATAATCTTTTCATATCTCTGGTAAGAAAAACATAAAACTATAAACAAGTGTCTTCTTGTATCCATGTCAGTTCTTTGAACGATGAATTATAAGTTTATAACATTATAATCCCTTAAACTTCAAATAAAAGATGTCAAAATTTATGCATTACGTCCACTTATCCCTTCTGTTATCTTTGTTTTTTTGTTTCCTTCTTAGTTTGTACTAATACACAGCCCTTTCCAACTGAGTCCAAATTTATTCGAAAACTTAAATGGAGAATAAGTAAAAACAAAATTTCAAAATACAGGCATACATTTGAGATAATATCTATTGAGTATGATGTTGATGATGATAACTAAAATACGTTTGTCCTGAAGTCGTGTTCTATTCAATAGATTGTCAAGAAATAATAAGGGTAAGGAAAAAGAAATTTAGCAATAATTTGTTGTCTGGCAAACTGTAATTTATTGCTAAATTATTGTCTGATTAATATGAATAATTATCCTATATTATTAGTAAGTTACCAGCTGCAGGGATATAGCAAAAAGGAGTTAGAATTGAACAAGGAGTTAACAAGATCCTAATCGGATAACGAAAAGGGGTTCAGCTTTACCTCTATTTGATATCCCTCTTCTACTTGGACTCTAACAAGACCGTAGGAGCGTATACATCTATAAAAGAAGTCCATTCACATTCTGGATACGCACACATTCACAAATATATCAGCAACAAACTTACGCACACATTCACAAATATATCAGCAACAAACTCCTCTCCGAACCCCGAGCAAAAGAAGCCTGAAATACGAAATAGAGTTGGACTCAGTGTCTACATTTGTTCCAGAAAGGTTTGAATTGTAATCTCTTATTAACTTTCTTAGAAGCATTTGCTAAGGTTAAAAACACTTTCCAAGTTTGTTGTTTTTGTTTCAAGCTAAGGGTAGCTTAAAAGGGTAGAAACAATCGTGGATTGTTGTAAAGGGCTTAGGGGTAGATCCTTTGGATTGCGGGGCAATCCACTTTGGCTCGGTGTTTTAGTGAAGTTTGGTTGAAATTCTACAGGGATGTAGGTAGTGATTTTTACATCCATTCGAGTCTGGATGGTATTCCATGTATAACTCTCTTGTGCAATATTTCATTTTCTTTGCAGTTTTTAAAGTCTAAAAACTAAGGGTGTGTTTGGTATGACAGAGAATGTTTCTTAAGAAAATATTTTTTCGTAAAATAAGTGATTTTCCTACTTTTTTTCTTGCGCTTGGTACGCAAGTTGGAATGTCAATTTAAGAGTATTTGCATATACTCAAAGCAAAATCACTAGAAAGTTTTTCAATTCGGAGTGCAACTTAGAAAATTCGGGGGAGGGGGTGCGCGGGATCGGGGGGGGGGGGGGGGGGTGTAAAGAGCCAATTTTTTTTTTTTTTTTTTTTTAAAGAAATTAAATTTTTCTGGAGGGTGGTGGGTGTGGCCGAGAGGGGGGGGGGGGTAATAAAAGCCAAAAAAACAAAACTTTTAAAAACTTTTTTTGGAGGGTGGTAGGGAGGGGGGGGGGGGGTAGTGGGAGATAAGATTTTTTTTTCATTTTTTATAAAAGTAAAATAAATATATGAAAAAGAAAATTCGGGGTCGGGGGAGAGGTTGTGTGGAAGGATGGGGTGGGTGGTGGAAGGTGGGGCGTGGGAGTGGGATGTGGGTGTGGTTTGGTGGTGGGTGGACTAGGAGTGGTGAGGGTAGGTGGAGTTTGGGGGTGGAACTGGGGGTGGGTTAGGGAATGCGTTGGCGTGTTTTAATTATTTCGGAAAATATTTTCCCTAAAATTTTAATGGAAAATATTTTCTCCTATTTTGAGGATAACATTTTCCATAGGGAAATAATTTTCAAGATCTTAAGTGCAACCAAATAAGAGAAAATAGAAAAACATTTTTCCTCATACCAAACACACCCTAACTTGGAACGCATTGGTGGAACAGAGTCTATGACTGTTCCATAAAATCACAAAACTTAGTAAAAGTTTAAGTTAGACATAAATTGTTGGAGACCCAATTCACCCCTCCACCTACCCCCCCGGTGTCTATGTAGGAGTTAAGTCTATCAATATCTAAAATGGTCACTCAATTAGAGGCAGTTCTCATAGAAAATAACTCAACTTTGTTTTATAATCCAAAAATTATTAAGATTTCATCTAAAAAGTACCCAACCAATTTAAATGATTTTTTTATTAAATTTTGTCTAGTCATCGACCTAGAAAAGACTTACGACAAAGTGTCAAGAGAGATTTTATGAAGATGCTTGGAGGCTAGAGGTGTACCTATGGCGTACATTAGGGCGATCAAGGATATGTATGAAGGAGCCAAGACCAGGTTAAGGACAGTGGGAGGAGACTCGGAGCACTTCCCAGTAGAGATGAGGTTGCACCAGGGATCAGCTCTTAGCCCATTTTTATTTGCCTTAGTGATGGATGGTTTGACGCGGCAAATTCAAGGTGAGGTGCCATGATGTATGTTATTCGCGGATGACATAGTCTTGATTGACGAGACTCGCAGGAGGTTTGGAGACAAACCCTGTATTCTAAAGAGTTCAAGTTGAGTAGGACCAAGACAGAGTACTTGGAGGGCAAGTTTAGTGGCGTGACACATGAGGCTGGTGTGGAAGTGAGGCTTGGTACTCAAGCCATCCAAAAGAAAGAAAATTTCAAGTATCTTGGTTTTATTATACAAGGAAATGGGGATATTGACGATGATGTCACACATCGTATTGGTGCAGGGTGGATGATATGGAGGCTCGCTTCAGGAGTGTTGTGTGATAAGAAGGTGCCACCAAAACTTAAAGGCAAGTTCTACAAAGTGGTAGTGAGACCGACTTTGTTGTATGGGGCGGGTGTTGGGCGGTCAAGAGCTCTCACGTCCAAAAGATGAAAGTTGCAGAAATGAGAATGCTGCGATGGATGTGTGGGCACGCCAAGCGAGATAGGATTAGGAATGAAGATATCCGGAATAAGGTGGGAGTGGCATCAGTGGAGGATAAGATGCGGGAAGCGAGGCTGAGATGGTTTGGGCATGTGAAGAGGAGAGACACAGATGCCCCATTACGGAGGTGTGAGAGGTTGGCTATGGACGGTTTCAGAAGAGGTAGAGGTAGGTCGAAGAAGTATTGGGGAGAGGTGCTTAGACACGACATGGCGCAGTTCTAGCTTACCGAGGACATGACCTTAGATAGGAGGTTATAGAGGACTCAGATTATGATAGAAGGCTAGTAGGTAGTCCCGCGTATCCCTTCGTACTAGTAATCACAGTTTTGATCTATAGTTTATTATCCTTTGATTCTTGCTACTACATGTTGTTTCTTGTACTTCGATTATCTTATTTATCTGTGATAGCTACTGTTTTTTCTTTTCTTTTTTCAGACTACTTTATCATGGCTTTTTCGCTTTCGTTACTTTCATTTTCATATTGCTTTGAACTGCTTGTGCTTGTCTGATCTTTTCTCGTCATGTGTTCTCTTGAGCTGAGAGTCTTTCGAAAATAAATCTCCCTATCTTTCGAGGTAGGAGTAAGGCCTACGTACACTTTACCCTCCCCAAACCCACCTTGTGAGATTTCACTGGGTATGTTGTATTAACTTTTTTTTTTTTTTTGGTCTAGGACCCGCGTTGTGGGATTTGACACTTTGGTATGTTGTATTAACTTTTGTCGAGATGAAATATTTATTTTAAGCTAGATTTTTAGGAAATAAAAATGTACCCATTTTACCTACTTAATGACCCGTCCCATTTGATCCGACCCCCTAAATTATATGGGTCAAATATATTCTTAGCAAGACACTTTTATTTTAGCCTCATTCCCTCCTAAATCATTCTGGTGCGTTTTACTCTATCTGAGAATAATAGCATAGGCAGTTAGCTGAGTGATGGTGGTTTTGAAGGAAAAAAGGATGGATCCTATGAATGCTGAAAGTGAGAATACCAGTTTAGTTCAATTAAAGTTTATTTTAGTTAATTATATGAGTCTCTAATTATATTGTGACGAGTCTAATTTTAAAGCAAGATGTTGGATTTAACATTGGTCTATTTGGTTAGACAAACACAAACAGAAAAGAAAAAGAAAACAAGAAAGAGTACATCAGCATTGTAGTTCCAGACTTCTAGTTGATACAAAAACTAAATACATGGAAAAAATCATATCCCTGGCAGCAGTCCAAAAAAAGAAAAAACAGAGTAGGAAAGACTGGTAGTTGAAGCTAACACAAACAACATACTCAGTGTAATCCCACAAAGTGAGTCTGAGATAGTTGAAGCTAAACATCATTTAAGTTTGACCCATATAATTTTAGTTGGCCGGATCAAGTGGGCAGGTCAATAAAATGATTAAAATGGCCGGTACCTTTTTTATTTCTTAAAAATTTAGCTTAAAACAAAATTTCATGTCAGAAAATTTAATTAAAAAATTATTTAAATTGGTTGGGTGGCTTTCTAGGTAAAATATCAATAGCTAAGTGCCTTTGGAGTTATAAAATAAAGTTGAATGACTTTCTAAGAGAACCAAACTTAATTGATGACCATTTGAGATATTATCTCCCATAAATTTGATCGTTTTCTCTTTAATATATACTACCACTTTGTTGGAAAATAATTCTAGAAAGCAAAATTGGTTATGATTTGATATTTTAATTTATATCTAATTAGGATTTATAATCAAATTTATATGGAAATATATTTTTCTGTTTTGAGTTAAAGTAATTTTCTAGTATTATTAATAGGGGTGTGGCATATTTTTTTGTAGCGAGACTTAAAGAGTGTTTGAGTTATTGATAAAGGTATTTGAATTTCTTTATCACAAAATGTTTATAAGTTGAAAACGAACATGGTCGAAAAAAAAAGTTAGCTCTGCTCTATTTTTTTGTCTTTAAGAGTGTTTGAGTTTGATAAATTCTTCTACATTGTTATTGTTGAGTCTTTCACTTTTACCTATATTATTCCTTCCAATATTTTTATACTTGCTTTGTTCTTAAATAGTCAAGAAACCGGACTTGCATGCAATAGATAAATTCTTCTACATTGTTATTGTTGAGTCTTTCACTTTTACCTATATTACTATTTCTTTTTGGTTCAAGATAAAACTGTAGCTTTTAATGTGATGGTTTTGTTGTAATGAATTTTTAAGTAACAAAAATGAAGTGAAGGTATTGCTTGAAGGCTGACAGTGATTGTTGGTGAAAATTTCATGGTGGGCTCGTTGGAGGTGAGAGAAAGGGGGAGGAGAGTTGGGAAAATACAAATGCATGGGACCCGCAATCCACATGTCTACCCATAGTAAAAAATTTCCAGGAGACTCACACAATTTTTGGCAAAATATGATAGGAGACTCACACAATTGTTGTCTATCACGTAATACTTGTGCCTCGCACGTAATAAATTTTTTCCAAATCAACATATGGTGGAGCCAGCAAACCTAATAAAAGAAATTCTACTAGTTGTGTTTGGTCATATTTTTTGTAAAAAATATTTGAAATAACGTTTATGTTAGAATGTACTTAAACAAACCTTCAAAAGTGAAAAGTGTTTTGAAAAACAAGCTATAATATATTTTTCAAATTTAAAATACAACTTCAAGTTGAATTCATAATTTGCATGGCTAAATATTGATTTTCAATTAAAGTGAAATTATTCAGGGAAAAAGTGAATTTTTTCAAAAAAAAAGGTCAATAATTTTGGAAGTTGGCCCTACAAATTTGAACAAAGACTTTCCGTTTATAAAGTAAATGTGAAGGTCATTTCAAGTTTTGGAAGGTGGCCCTACAAATTTGAACGAAGACTTTCCATTTATGAAAGACATAATACATAAATATCTTTCTCAAATTTGAAAATAGTTAAAAAGGGCATATTTATGTATTATGCCATTTATGAAATGTTATTCTATAGTTGAATTAGCTGTTTCCCATAGTATATCGAGGGTAAAACTAATAAATGACTGTTTTAGCCAATTAGGGGCCGTTTGGTTATAAGTTATAATTTTATCTCAATTAAAAATGTTTTAAATTAATTATATACCGTGAATAAACTAAAAGTGAATTTCAAATTTAATTAATTAGAAATTATTTATTCTTATCCTTACGCCAAACGAGACCTCAAAGTTTTGCTCCAGGAAAATGACCCTACCCAATGTGAATATGCGATAACGTGCTCGTCTCATCAGATGTTACATCAATTAAATTTCATTGTCTCCTTTCTTTTTGTTGTGACAGCTCTTTCCTTATCTTTTCCTTAGTTGCCAATGGCGAATAAGTCTAGTATCACAAATCAACATATGGCCAGCCAGCAAACCTAATAAAAGAAATTCTACAAGTTGTAGATATTATATAAATTTGTATACTTGTATGTCTTATATAATTTTTCGACGAAGGAAATTCGATTAAACCTAGCTCCTTCAACATACATAATCTCGCCACTACCCACAACCAGGGGTGGATCTTAAGATAAATGTACAGGTTCACGTAAGCTCAAAATCTTTTGCACAAACTCTTTATATGTAATAAAACATTATTAAACAACAATATACATATTTTATCTCAATCAAGTAATTATTACATTTTAATTGGAGATCGTTGTAGAAATTTATAAACTTAAAATCCTGAATCCCGCTCCGTCGGCCATTTGTGACCTAATTATTTTATTTTAGAACAGTCTTGCCAGCTGGGTGCATTCGCTTACAAAAGGGTCGTTTACATTTCTGCCCCTACCTTGTGCTGGTCTTTAATTTTTGCTTCTCAAGGCAAATAACTTTTTCGCGTAGTATAAGTTTATATTTTCGGATCATTAATATCCAACAAGTTATGCCTCGCTATTAAGAATTTATATTTCAACAGGCGTAAGTTTGATTTTGAAGGGGAAAAATGAAAAACCAGCTCATTTGAAGGGTAAGAATTAAAGACCAGTCCATTTGAACGGCAAACCGTGCAATTTCTTCTAAAAAAACATGTGCTTCCTCTACTTGCCCGCTGGATTATGAAAATGATTCCACAACTTTGTGTGCTATTATTAATATAATATGAAATGATTCCACAACTTGTGTTGGGATCCAACTCATGCAAAGGAGAAAGTATCTTTTCACTTGGGACCACGTGTACCAGTGAGTGATTCTTTTCATGGCTATTTTTCTCTCTAATTTTTCCCTCCAATTAAAACTAAAAACAAATTCATTTTTTTGAAATTTTTGGAGTTGGAGTTGTGTTGAGAATAAATTGTAATTTTTGAAATATTATTTAAAAAAGTGTATTTTTTTTAAAAATAAGTTTTTGGAAGTTTTTGTGTTTGATTATAATATTTTTACGCAAAGTGAAAAAATGAAAAAAATTTGATTTTTTAAATGTATTAAAAGAAAATCAAAAAATGATATTTTAGAGTTTTTGTTTGTGTTTTTCGAAGAATATTTAATTATTTAAATATTGAAACTGAAAAAAAAGTGAAAATAAGTTTTTTGTATTTAATAGTATTTAGTAGGCCATGAAAACCAAATATTTTCACTTTATTTAGTATTTTGAGTTGGATTTTGGAGTTGAAGATGGAGTTGTGTTTGGTTATAGTTCTTGCAAATAATATTTGGTTATTTGAATGCATTGAAAGTGAAAAAAGTGAAAAACAAGTTTTGATTGTTTTCCAAATACAACTTCAAGTTGTATTTGGAATTTTTATGGCCAAACACCATAAAGTGAAAAAAATATTAAGTGAATAATTCTCATGGACAAATGGGCCTTTAAAATTTTCATGGCCAAGTGTTGATTTTCAAATAAAGTGAAAAGGTTTTTCGAAAAAAAGTGAAAAAATTTCATGGCCAAACGGACCCTAAGACTCATTTAACAGCAGACTTTGTTTTATGTTTAGGTTAGAGTTAATTTCTTGGATGATTATTCAATTTATGAGAATAATTTATTAAAATTATTTTTATTGGTTTTGAAATAACAAGGTAAATTTTTTATCGTTTATGGACATATAAAGATTTTGAATCCCTTAAACATAAAACTAGAAGTTGGCTCAGTGGTTCAAAAAATTTAAATTAACCTTGAGATTTCAAGTTCAAATAGGAAAAAAAAAAAAAAAAAAGGAAAAGAATGCCGGTTTAGAAGAAAAACTTCTAAGAACTCTGCTTTAGAAATTAAAAAAGAAAAACAGATGCAGCAAATGGTACGATCCAATGACTTTAAAGGTTATAGGATCATGCTCAAACCAGTGAACCATTAGTCTATTTTGATCATGAGTTCCTTGAGATGATACAAGATATATTTTAAAAATTATACACATAATATACTGAATTTAGTCAAATGACCATAATTCCACGCGACTCATTTTTTACACAGAAATCCGCCCCTGCTTGTAAATACAAGGAGCTGAAATAATTTGTGAAGCTTCTAGATTTACGTATGTGTCTTCTTTCCTCCTCTTTTTCCTAAGAGAAAAAATAAATAACTATATATGCCTTGAGTTTAGCGTTGGAACCAAGTTTTATTGAATTCATTGAAAAATATATTGTTCTAACAAGGTAAACACAAATTATTTTTATGTACTCTCTCCGTCTCAAATTATCTATCGTGATTACTAAATATAATTGTCTCAAAATCAATCATCGTTTTAGAAGTTCAAGGCTTAATTAATTATTTTTCTTCTTTTTATCCTTAGTAGAATTTTGTCATTAATGGAGATGACACATAAATAAAGTAAATATTTAATGGAGAGAGATTATAACTTAGACATAAATAAGGAAAAGTAGGTCAAATATCGCTTCTATTAATATTTCTTAAGGGGCGTGTAAAATAAAAATAAAAATGACAGATAATTTGAGACGGAAGGAGTATATAACTCTATGAATCCTTTTGATAAAAGAGAAGCCTTAAATATATAAGTATAAATGAGGTTCAAGAATTGCTTCAGGTCATGCGTTTGAATCCTAAAGACTAAATACCTAGAT
The DNA here is from genome assembly GCF_029784015.1 of Lycium ferocissimum. Classification (NCBI taxonomy): domain Eukaryota; kingdom Viridiplantae; phylum Streptophyta; class Magnoliopsida; order Solanales; family Solanaceae; genus Lycium; species Lycium ferocissimum. The sequence continues at coordinate 72,173 of NW_026725870.1, forward strand.
AGCCCTTAAACTTGGCATGCTTTGTAAGATAACCCCGTAAACTTGTTATACACTTTTACTTGACAAAATTGAGTCTTTTAAATACAAGAATGTGTTTCAACATCCATTTTGAGTGCGTGAGTCACATTTTTATCCCTTTTTTTAGTTTAATATTTGACAATAGGCTTCAAATTTAATCATCTTCCCACGAGCACTTCATTGGGAAAAGATGGTTGTTGCACTTGAAATTCTCTCCTCTATCATGAAGGAAAATATTTTATTGATAGATTTACATGAATCTCTACTATATTTTTTATCTCTCTTGTTTTCTCTTGTTATGAAAATAGCTAGCAACATCCCTATTTATAATATTATGAAACCTATCCTATTTATAATAGTATGAAACCTACTTTAACTTAAAATAGGAAAGAAATCCATGAATTCAAACTCATTTATTCTAAGAATGAACTATATGAGATTTACCTAGATTTATTTTTTGTATTTCTTATAAACTTTATTCACTTGATTAAAATCTTTAATTCTTAGACTTTTTCTCCATAATGCAAGAAATTATAGCTACCACGATGAAAGGGTAATAACGGATTATAAGTTGGAGAAGGATAGAAAATTCCCTCCTAATGGTAGGAAAAAAACATGAAAGTGAGAAATACCATTAATTTTCTTAAACCCAAAAAATCGATTCAAACCGAACCAAACCGATGAATATGTATTAAATTTGATTTGGTTTTAATAATTTTAAAAATCGACTAGATTGGTTTGGTTTTGATTTTAATCCAAAACCGACCCATGAACACCCCTACTTTCAATTAAAGTAAGCGATGAGTATTTACTAAAATTTTAAAGATAGTAATTTTTTATTTAATGAAAAATTTAATTGACTTTGTGTCGTCTAAAGCTTTAAGATTTGATCTAAATATATGAATTAATATAAGTTTGATTTATTTCTAAAATTTACTGAGTCAAAGTTTGATAAAAATCATAAGTATGTGTTGGGTCTAATTTACACAAACTAACAATATATTGTATGAAAATTTACTGAGTCAAAGTTTGATAAAAATCATAAGTATGTGCTGGGTCTAATTTACACAAACTTACAATATGATATTGTTTTATACTTCTAAATTAATTAAATTTAATCAGCAAAGCAATTTTATTTACTTTAAAAATATTAAAAGAAATTTCATGAAAATAATATATTGAGAAATTTTAGTTTTCACGAGCTTTAAGTTCATGAGGTTTTGGATATAGAACGCTATTTACTGTCTTGGCCATGTTTTGAACATACACGTATTGGCAATTGGGGAAGTAGACTAAATTACGCGGATTATTATATATAAAAATATCTTAAAGAATAACAAATGCATAATTTTAGTTTGAGAAGTTAAGTAACAATCAACATTAATAAGATCTTTTTTTTTTCTTCTGATAACAGAAAAAGATTTGATCTTTTGTTTTTTACTCTTTGGGCAAAGAAATTATTTGATTTTTATTAATTTAATGTCACGACCCAATTCGCGAGTCGTGGTGGCACCTACACTATCCCTCCGAGTAGGCGAACCACATTACTAATAACAAGTTAAATAAACGGAAAAGTAATTAAGAATGAGTTATCAAGCCTTAAATGCTTATCATAACTAGAAATGTCACGACAACCCCAAAATCTGGTCAAAGGATACAAGAGCGCTAACATAGTACGGAATATAAGTACGAAAATACTAGAAGGCTACATATTGTCTGTCGAATATAAAAACGAGAAATAAATAGAGGAGGTCTCAGGGCCACGGATGACAGTAAATTTCACCCCGAATGACCGAAAGATGTCACCCCCTCGCGTATCGCCCACGGGGTGTAGAATCGGAGCCGGGATCGTACTGCGCACTCACAAAAGTGCGAGAAGAGTAGTGTCGGTACAATACTAGTAAATGTAAGCATCATAGGCCGACAATGATTAGATAACGCATGAAGAAGTGGAAACCAACAAGCGACATAGAGCAAACGGTATGGTCACATATAATATACAAGTAAAGTGTAAAGGAATCATGAAATCAACCAAGACAGAGATATAGTTCACCAGATGATCGGTCAAATGTATGAGTGAATGAATGCAATGCAATGCGACAGTCACCTCTCTCACCCACTCTCGTACACACACGCGTGTGGGCGATGGTGCCTGAAGCCATGACCCATGGGGGACCGCGAAGTCCATGTACCACTCGTGCTTTCTCGGCGAAACCTCGGAGGCTATCAATCACTCTCAATCTCGGCAAAGACCTCGGGTCTCTCTGTCACTCTCAATCTCGCAAAAACCTCGGAGTCTCTCAATCACTTAGCTCACCATCATCACAAGGATAATATAGAATGCGTATGTCATGCATGATATCAGCCTCAACAATATCACCAATATACAATCAACAAATATAAGTCATATTAATGTTACCATTCCTTTTCATATGATGAGTGAGCTAGTATGTGACGTAGATACAAACAAAGTGATAATCACGAAGAGAAAATAACACATATGGCGACAAGCCCACATAACGGTGAGCCAACCTAATTGGAATCCATCTCCACTTCATGCCCGAAGGCCTATATGGTATCCCCGTCACTTTCTACAACTACATACGATTCTTTAATCAGAGTCTAACTAAAGTAGACCGTAACCTACCTCAATGCCGAGCGGGTGCCACGAACAATCAAACTAATGCCTTCCCTTTGCGTAGAGCCTCTGAACGATCAAAATCTATAAAATATGCGATCTACGTTAGAATACGAATCTAAGGACACCCATATTGCTATATTTATATTTGAAACCCCAAAATGCACCCCAAAAAGTGGCCTTGGGCCCACAAGGGAAAGATTGGAATTTTATTGAAAAATAATTTCACCCATTATCTAAGGATCATATATTTTTAAAATTAGTCAATTTCATCCATAAATAGACTCTCAAATCATTAATTCTCCTTTCTTAGGACTAGGACTCGAAAGGATTCGAAACCTTTAATTACTCCAATATCTTAACTTCGGACAAAAATCTAACTTTCCACAATTCAAATACCTTGAATTTAAAGTCGTACATATGACCCAATACATCTAAGTATAATCACATAAATCCATTCTATACACCAATTGAAGTGGAAACACAGCAAGCAAAAGACAATTTCAAAAACCATAAGCAAAATACGAAAACAGTGACTTACACCTAAATAATGAAAGCAACGTACAGGACATAACCCCCAACATTAATTCTATAAATATTGTCCAGAATGATTTGTTAATCATTAATTTATCATTCATCCTAATCATCAAGTCATCATTATGCCATCCCATTCACCAAATTGTAAATTTAACATGAACTGTGCCATACTGTAAAGATGTTCTTAATGAGATTAAATCTCATTCCTCCACCAAATTATAATATATAATCATTACTTCAATTTCAGCCCACCAATCTTTCCAATTGTAGACACGTAATTTTGGCCCTCCCTGTGTGTTTCACCTATAGTTTTAAATATTTCATTTAATTTTAATTTTTTAACATGTCGATTTTATTCTATTTTTTTACTTGGTAGGCTTATTTGCGAAAATCAAAAGAACAAAAATACTTACTATTTTTGGAGTATAAATTTTTGTATTTTTAAAGAAAAAAAAATTACAAAAATATGTTTTTTTTTAGAATTTAATTTATCTAGCTAGTTATTTTTTGTTAAATATTATATTTTTTCTCTATTTAGAAATAGTTGTCGAGTATTTTCCATTTTTACAATCAAATAAAAGGTAAATGAAAAACACATGACAAAAAGGGAGATATGTTTTTTTAAAAAGGGAATCTTTTCTGTTGAATACATATACACATCACACAAAAAGACGAAAGAAAGGGAAACAGATTTTTGAAAATAAAGGTGAAGGAACACGTGATTGAGGGGGAATTTGTTATTGGGGCGGGCCCACTATTATTTTAGGGTTGGTTTTGTTTTCCACCAATATATAATACCTCAAAAAGACCTAGAACCTACACAGATAGTCAGCCGCAACACTCACACTACACACAATTCACAAAACATTGAGATATACCCATACACATATATACATGAACATGAACACACACCATTAAAACACTGTACAAACACGACCAAACTCCATTAAAAACCACCACTTAAATTAACTGGGTTGGTCTGGCTCGAGGCCATCGGTTTCTCGTCAGCGGTATCTAGTCGATGTTCAGGGCTCGTCAATGATTTTTCTTGAAGTTTTGTTTTGGTTTTCACTGTAGCAGCAAAGTTTTTTTTTTAAAAAAAAATTTCAACAATAAAGGTCCATTCTTTCCCCTTTAATCTATTGTCTTAACAATGCTTTATATCATGCTTTGTTACGTTCCTATTTCTTGAATGTTTAGTTATTCTTGGTTTCAGTTACTCTTTGTTTTGTGAATGAAATGGCTTTATTTTGTTTTATCTCATGTTTCAGTTATGTATTCATGTTAAGTTGGTTTTAAGTTGTTGATTTTAAGCAAATGTCTAAGATGATAATTCTTCAAGAACAAATGTTGGTTTAGAACTGAAAGGTTTGGGTTTGAATAAACGAGATATCCTTGGTCTTCTAAAGCTACAAAATAATATAAAATAGACCCAGTTAAATTCCAATAGGGAATTTTTCCCATGCTGCAGTTACAGTTTTGTTTTCCTGGTGCCAATATCTCCTTTTTTCATTTTTTATGCTTATTTGGGGTGTTGCTTATTTTGATCTTCCCTTTTAATATGGTTTATATATATTAGTTACATTCTGTATTAGCAATTTAATATAGTGATATAATATTAAGTTTTCGAGTTAGGTGCTTTGAGATGACCCGTTTTGTTGTTAAAATAAAAAGTGGACCTTTAAGGTTTATCTTGAGGTATGAATTGTCATAGTAACTTGAGTTCGATTGCGGATTAGCATAATTCTTGGGGGAGCCTAATTAGACAATTGTTTAAGGCCCGGCTATTATTAACGTGAGTTGAGCGAGATAGAGTGCGAATTATTTCAAACCCCGTTGTCAAGTATAAAAAAAAAACGAGTGGTAAAACCAATTGTAAGGGAGCGAGATGGGTCGCGAATTTATTCAAAATCCATTGTCGAAAGAGTGAAAATTAATAATAACCGAATAACATAAGTCTCGAATTTTAGAGATAAATAATTTTCTTTAACGCTAGATGAGCTTTAGGCGCGTTTTAAGATGTTTGTTTCGATTAAGAATGCGGTTACGCATCTTATTTTGAGACACCCTAATAACTCAAGGATGCGGTTACGTACCTTGGCCGAACTCTTTTTGATAATTAATTTGTTTCGAGTAAGAATGCAGTTATGCATCTTATTTTGAGACGCTTAAAAGATCCGGAATGCGGTTACGCATCCGAGTTAAAAAAAAAAAAAAGAGTAAAAAGTTCAATAAATAAAAGTACGAGCAAATCAAGGCTCGTATACATAATATATCCAAAGATTGGTTTAAGCTAAGTATAAGTCGATAAAGCGACCGTGCTAGAACCACGGGACTCGGGGAATGCCTAACACCTTCTCCCCGGTCAACAGAATTCCTTACCGGTCTTCTGTTTTCGCGGACCATAATAAAAGAGTCATTTCCTTTTGATTAGGGATTCATAAGGTGGCTTGGAACACCAAAACTCAATTCCAAGTGGCGACTCTGTAAATAAAATAATCCTTTTTCAAAACCGTCACTTCAAATGGAAAAACCCTTCAACAATAAACCTTTTGCGCGTTTATAGCGCGGGGGAGCAAAAAAGGGGTGTGACAGCTCTGGCGACTCTGCTGGGGACAACCAGAATTCGAGCTTTGTGATATTGCCTTATACTTGGCTTTTATTATTATTATTCGAATTTATTGTATGTTGTTGGGCCTAATGTGCTAATTGCTACTCATTTACCGCTTTGCTATTGTTGAACTGTATTATAAACTGTCTTCTCTCGCGCACCCCTCTGAGTCTCTGAAACACTTCACACACAGTCACAGGAATGCAGTTATGCATCCTACTTGTCAAGATAAAGCCGGAGCGTTTTGGCGCCCGGTGAAGGATTTTAGTCACACATGTTAGGCGGGGGGTGGATAAGCGATGAAGTCGGAATAGCTGCTACCGATAGTATTGCCCCTCCCGGCTCGAGTTGTCCGCTCGGGTGAGCCAGTCTAGACACCTTTCTCCTTTAGGCTTCAAACCTAGCAGACTGAAATACAGACATGGTTATCCTTAGTAGGCTTCGCTTATCTGCATCACTTGCATTTGACTTAGTGGGACTCGGCACAGGGGTCGGGTCCGTCTAGGACAGGTATCCTTTTGCTGATCGACCTGTGCATCTTATGTGTTATTTGCAATATTACTTGGAAGACTTGCTTGATTGTTGATCGGCTTTAGGCTAACTAGTGAAACAGACGAGAGAGAAGCATTCATCTGACTTTTTACGCACCATTGTTTCTTAAACCTCTAATTTGTCTGGCTCTTGCTAAAAATAAGAAAAGAAGAGTTCGATTCAAGACATGTTTATTTATTCATTTATTTTTAAAGACAACTCAACAGCGTAATCTGGACGAACTACGCACACCTGATTCCCGTCCCTCGGGACGACGATACGTAGGCAGCCCATATCGGGTTCGGCGATCCCTATTCAAAAAATTCCAAAAAAAAAAGTGTTTTTATTTTGTATTAGAAAATCTGAAAACAAAGGAGATAGTTTTACTTTTACTTAAAAAAAAAAAAAGAAAAAAGAAAAAAAAGAAGAGGGAGATTTCTTTTTAACTCCCTATCCAAAAAGAAAAAGGAAAACGCAAAAAAGATTTTACCTCGAGTAGTATTTTTAGCGGGGTTTCTTTGGAGGAAGTTTTACAATCAAAATCCAAAAATATTTTTCTTTTATGTATCCTTTAGCATTCATTCTTTTGATCAATCAAAATCCAAAAAGATTTTTTTTTTCTCTCTTTTCTGAGTCTTTGTAGTTTCTTGCCTTCCTAAATTTAAAAAAAAAAAAAAAAGAAGAAAGGAAAAAAAAAGAAGAGAAATTCAAAACAATTTTGTTGATTACTTTATGCCGAAACTTCCCGAACTACGCAAAGATCTGATTCATGTCTCAACATGATACGTAGGCAACCCAAGTCGGGTTCGATCGAATTATTTTTTAGGAAAATAAAAGAGAGAAAAATGAAAGAGAGGAATGTGACGAGTGGATCTAACTGATGACATTTTCTGTGCTATAAGTTTTAAACCGTCATGATTGTGACCCATGGTTTTGATTTTAATATCTTGCTTTCTTACAAAAACTTTTTAAATAAAGGTTGACTTGTGACAAGTTTGGAGTTGAGCCACTACCCATCTTCCTCCAACCAAAAACAATCATGCATCCAACCATTATAACACAAAATTGAAAGGGAAAAGGAGTCATGACCGGCAATGAAGCAAACCCGAACCTTATAGATACTTCAATGGAAATCGTAGATCAAGAATCTTGTTTAAGAGATGAGGTCCGAAATCTGAAGCGACAAATGACAGACATGTATCGAGCCTGGATTAGTGGGCAACCTCCTCCACCACTCCCTTTAAGTTACTTTGAAAATCCCTCCACCACCTCTGTATTGGCACAAACTCAACATATTCCTCCATCATACCCGCTAGCGGAACAAGAAGAATGTCTAGGAAGCTAAAAAGCATGGAACAATCTTTAAGAAATTTGCAAGGTCTTAAGAGTGTGTCATATAAGGACTTCTATATGTTTCCTGATGTCCAATTACCTCCAGGCTTTAAAATCCCGAAGTTCGAGATGTATGACGGACATGGTGATCCCATGGCCCACTTAAGAAATGCAATCGATCGGTTGAGAGGAGTCGGAGACAAAAATGAGTTACTCGTGGCTTACTTTAGTCAGAGTTTGACCGGAATAGCTGCAGAATGGTATGCAAATCAGGACATTTCTCAGTGGCACATTTGGGAAGACATGGCTCAGAATTTTATTCAACGGTTTCAATACAACATAGACATGATCCCTGACAAAAAATCCTTGATGAATTTGAAGAAAAAGCCTACAGAGAGTTTTAAGGAATTTGCCATTAGGTGGCGAGAGCAGGCTGCTAGGGTAAGACCTACAATGAAAGAATGTGAGATGGTGGAGACTTTTCTCCAAGTCCAAGAAGAAGCGTATTACCAATTCTTGCTCCCTGCATTGGGCAAACCCTTCAGTGAAGCAATTAAGATGGGAGAAATGCTGGAAAAAGGAGTTAAAACTGGTAAAGTTGTGAGCTTTGCTACACTAAAGGAGATCACAGAAAAAGGTCCGATAGATTCAGGGAGTCTGTCCAACCAGGAAGAGGAGGAAGTTGCATTGGTTATACCAACAGTGCCTCTAGATCAACAGATTCAGCACGGCGGTATTCTCGGCCTCCATACCATTTTCTTCAAATACCCAATCTTTATACCAAGCGCACTCTGAGCCTCTAAACCCCACATACCATCATTACCCATCTCCATCCAATCACTCACACTCCCAACACCTGACCCATAATGCTTTCCCTCATTTTCAACATTCTAAAAGACCTCGATCATCTCTCTCAAGTTTTCAAGGTGCATCCCGATCTCACAAGAGGCCTTTGCATGTTTCCTCCGCTAGTTGAACCTTTATCCAGTTTGTTTGAAAGAGCTAGGGCTTTAGGGTTGCTACAGGCGGCAGAATTACGAGCATTCCCCAGCGCCCGAGAAATCATTCAATCCTAACAAAAGATGTGCCTACCATTCAAATGGGCAAGGTCATGATACAAACGAATGCATCACACTGAAATACAAGATCCAAGATTTGATTGAGGAAGGGTTGCTGCAAGCTCATACTCTCATGCCACCTGATGTTGGAGGGTCGAATTGAGGATTGTCCTTCTGAAGTTTCATGAAATGACCCTCAAGTTCAATAGCGGATAAGAAGTGTCGTCAACTAATCATTTGATATGCTGAAAATGTGTTTTGTGGTTTAATTTGGATCTTCTTTCAAAAAGATTGGCCCATTTAGGGATTTTGGACCATATCTTGCTTGTCTCGTTCAATCTCCATATCTTTTTTACTTTCCTCTCTCTAAGGATATTAGTGCCTTTTTTATTTTATTTATTTCTTTTTGTTTTTCTCCTAGTTCATCACATCAAGTTTTTTTTTTTGTTTTTCTTTTTTAAAAAAAAAAGAGAAGTCAATGAAGATGACATACATCATGACCAATGACAAGATTTGGACATCAATTCAGGCTTTCAGATAGTTAGTTATAAGATTACGGAATTCCAAGAAAAGACAACAATGATCTTCATATTCAGGAAATGACCGATTTTGAGTTGGTATTTTCAAGAATTGATATGACGAAGGCATTTCATTCTGTTATCCTTTTTGAGCCTTAGTTTTGTTTTCTTTCATACCCCTCTTTTGGAATCAAAATAGAGTCAGAAAAGTGTCAAAAAAAAAAAAAAAAAAAAAAGAAGAAGAAAACCACAGCAAAATATAATTTCCTGAACTACGTTCGACCTGATTCTTGTTTTGGCAGGATACGTAGGCAGCCCTGCTTTAGGGCTCGGTCCAACTAAATAAAAAGTCAGCATTCCCGTTTCAAAGAAACTGGGACAGAAGTTATTTTTCTTATTGACTCGTTTCCAAAAGTTGTAAGTCAGAACCCTGATCTTTTAGCATTGTCCATGAGTTATGCAGTCCTTTCATTTCATTCCCCGTCCAAAAATCTTCAACAATCCGAATAAAGGACCTTCTGATCAAGTATTGAAAATGGCAAGTCGAGCATGCCGTGAACTTAGCTAGTCTCGTGGAAACCATCAATGGTAGAAGCGGAAGTCTTTTTGAAGAAATTTTGTGAAATTGTGAGTAATCATGAATGAGAGAAAATAATAAAATGAGAGAGGTTTGTTGGTGAAAACCTTTCGAGGCACCGCAAATTGAAATTGTGAGACATGAGAGAAGAGAATAAAAATGAGAGAGACTTGTTGGTGAAAACCTTTCGAGGCACCACAAGTCGAAATGTGAGCTATGTTTACAACGAAATGTTCATCATGAAGAGCATACAACGTCTGTGCTACTTCAAGCGAGACAAAGCAAGCTCTCCAACACTAGACAAAGACTTGATGAATCAGCAAGTCTGAAGAGGTGGACAAATCAAGTTATCGGTCTAAATTCATGTCACATTTTGTTTTCTTTTTCTTTGATTTAGATAAGCTTTTATTCCTCCTATTGTAGTGTATCTCACCAAATACTATTTTCTTTTCTGATTTCACTCGTACATATTTTTGTTGTTTGTTGTTTTTGTTTGTTTCCCTCTAGAAGACGAGCGAGAAAGAATTTTCAAATTTTGCCATCAAAAATTCAGAAAGGGAATGATTAGTTGGGCAATTCAAGTGAAAGGAAAAGATTAGTTTGGAAACTCATTGGGAAAGAAACAGTTAATTTGGAAACTCAATTGAAAGGAAATGACTAGCTTGACAACTCATCCAGAAAGGAAAGGATCATTGTGGTTGCTTAAATGAAAGAAAAGACCGACTTGATAATTCACAACAGATGAAAGGGTCAGGACAGACTGTTGAAATCTCCTTAGATCAAATCAACTTTTGAACCTTCCCTGATCGCAGTACCGAAATATTCCTCCAACCCAACCAAAATGACCAAGCTCAATGTTGAACTGCAAAATTGTCACAAGTCATCAATTTTTAAAATTCACAATTTCTTTTTTTGAAGCAGGGGAAATTCGCTGAAATTTTACATGTATTTTAGATTGATGTACACCAAAATGTTTCTAATTTTAGGTTGACTACCTCCGAATAAAGTCATGTTTGTGAATTTTAGGTTGACTACCTCCGAATAAAGTCATGTTTATGCTTTTAGGTTGACCACCTCCGAATGCAGTCATGTTTATGAATTTTAGGTTGACTACCTCCGAATAAAGTCATGTTTTAATTTTAGGTTGACTATCTCCGAATAAAGTCACGTTTCTAATTTTAGGTTGACTACCTCCGAATAAAGTCACGTTTATGCTTTTAGGTTGACCACCTCCGAATGCAGTCATGTTTATGAATTTTAGGTTGACCACCTCCGAATAAAGTCATGTTTTAATTTTAGGTCATGTTTTAATTTTAGGTTGACTACCTCCGAATAAAGTCACGTTTCTAATTTCAGGTTGACTACCTCTGAATATAGTCATGTTTTCACTTGTAGGTTGACTACCTCCGAATACAGTCATGATTTTAGGTTGACTACCTCCGAATAAAGTCATGTTTTCCCTTTTAGGTTGACTACCTCCGAATAGAGTCTTGCTTTTAGGTTGACTACCTCCGAATAAAGTCATATTTTCAATTCAGGTTGACTACCTCCGAATACAGTCATGCTTTTAGGTTGACTACCTCCGAATAAAGTCATGCTTTTAAATTTAGGTTGACTAACTCCGAATATAGTCATGCTTTTAGGTTGACTACCTCCAAACGCAGTCCTGTTTTTAAATTTCAGGTTGACTACCTCCGAATATAGTCATGTTTTCAGGTTGACTACCTCCGAATAAAGTCATGTTTATGAATTTTAGGTTGACTACCTCCGAATAAGGTTATGTTTTAATTTTAATTAAGTTGACTACCTCCGAATAAAGTCACGTTTCTAATTTTAAGTTGACTACCTCCGAATAAAGTCATGTTTATGCTTTTAGGTTGACCACCTCCGAATGCAGTCATGTTTATGAATTTTAGGTTGACTACCTCCGAATAAAGTCATGTTTTAATTTTAGGTTGACTACCTCCGAATAAAGTCGAGTTTCTAATTTCAGGTTGACTACCTCCGAATACAGTCATGCTTTTAGGTTGACTACCTCCGAATAAAGTCATGCTTTTAAATTTAGATTGACTACCTCCGAATATAGTCATGTTTTTAGGTTGACTACCTCCGAATAAAGTCATGCTCCTAATTTGACTACTTCCAAATACAGTCATGTTTAGTTAACTACCTCCCAATATGATCACAAATAGTCTATGGTTTTTCTAACGCTCAAAATTTTCCGGTGCAAACTGGGACAAGAAATTTTGTTCGTGTTATTTGTTTTAATAACAAGTCAGGAGCCACCTGAAGAATGGGAAACAAGTCAGGACCCGCCTGAAGAATGGGAAGCAAGTCGCACCCGCCCCGAAGAATGGGAACAAGTCGAGGACCCGCCCGAAGAATGGGAAGAAAGTCAGGACCCGCCCGAAAGAATGGGAAACGGTCGTGACCCTCTGGAAATGGGATTTAGTTAGCGGGGACCCCTCCTGGAGAATGGGATTTAGTTTATCAGGACCCTCCTGGAGAATGGGATTTAGTTTAGACCTCTCGGAAATGGGATTTAGTTTAGCAGGACCCTCCTGGAAAATGGGATTTAGTTTATAAGGACCCTCCTGAAAAATGGGATTTAGTTTATCAGGAAAATGGGATTTAGTTTATCAGGACCCTCCTGGAAAATGGGATTTAGTTAGCAGGACCCTCCTGGAGAATGGGATTTAGTTTATCAGGACCCTCCTGAAAAATGGGATTTAGTTTATCAGGACCCTCCTGGAAAATGGGATTTAGTTTATCAGGACCCTCCTGGAAAATGGGATTTAGTTTATCAGGACCCTCTTGGAAAATGGGATTTAGTTTATCAGGACCCTCCTGGAAAATGGGATTTAGTTTATCAGGACCCTCCTGGAAAATGGGATTTAGTTAGCAGGACCCTCCTGGAGAATGGGATTTAGTTTATCAGGACCCTCCTGGAAAATGGGATTTAGTTTATCAGGACCCTCCTGGAAAATGGGATTTAGTTAAAGGGACCCCTCCGGGAGAAACGGGATTTAGTTTATCGGACCCTCCCGGAAAATGGGATTTAGTTTATCGGGACCCTCCCGGAAAATGGGATTTAGGCGCGAGGTCCTCCTGGAAAATGGGATTTAGTTTATCAGGACCCTCCTGGATAATGGGATTTAGTTATCAGGACCCTCCTGGATAGTGGAATTTAGTTTAATCAGGAGAGGTACTTCCTAGTTGGAGCGTTTGATTTTACTCTCATAATTGAATTATTTTATAGTTTATAATTTTGCTAACACTAACAAAATTTCCTGGTGGAAACTGGGACAGAAATTTTTTGTTCGTGTTCGTTGTTTTTGGTAATTTGCAGGACCCACCTGAAGAATGGGAGAAAGTTGCAGGATCTGCCCAGACATCAGGAACCCGCCTGGAGAATAGGGATAATTTTCAATTTCAAGCTCAGGAGCCCGCCTGAAGAATAGGGTGTACTTTCAGTTGGTTTCAAGTTCAGTCAGAAGTAGCAGGAGCCCCGCCTAGAGAATAGGGATGACTTTAAATTTTAAGTTCAGAAACAAGCATGAAGATTCAAGTCAAGATTCAAGAGAAGCTGCATAGATAGAGTCTTGTACTTGTATTTTCTTTTTAACTTTTTATTTTTCATTTTTGATGTAATAACAGGAGCCGCGGACCGGAACCTCGACAGGACCTCAATCGACTCCCCCAACTCAGTATGTTTCATCACCCATCTTACCTCTTGAACTACACGAGACCTGATTCCCTTATAACCCGGGATATGTAGGATGCCCAAGACCAGGGCTCGGTCACATTTTGTTCCATTCCTTTCTCTTCCCTCAAATAAAGGTCGGGTCCAAATTGGTCTCGTTGTCTACGTCTTTGTCTGAGAACGCTCCGCGTCCCCAACCAAAGAGGGACAGGCTGTAGACACGTAATTTTGACCCTCCCTGTGTGTTTCACCTATAGTTTTTAAATATTTCATTTAATTTTAATTTTTGACATGTCGATTTTATTCTATTTTTTTACTTGGTAGGCTTATTTGCGAAAAATCAAAAGAACAAAAATACTTACTATTTTTGGAGTATAAATTTTTGTATTTTTAAAGAAAAAAAAATTACAAAAATATGTTTTTTTTTTAGAATTTAATTTATCTAGCTAGTTATTTTTTGTTAAATATTATATTTTTTCTCTATTTAGAAATAGTTGTCGAGTATTTTCCATTTTTACAATCAAATAAAGGGTAAATGAAAAACACATGACAAAAAGGGAGATATGCTTTTTTAAAAAGGGGAATCTTTTTCTGTTGAATACATATACACATCACACAAAAAGACGAAAGAAAGGGAAACAGATTTTTGAAAATAAAGGTGAAGGAACACGTGATTGAGGGGGAATTTGTTATTGGGGCGGGCCCACTATTATTTTAGGGTTGGTTTTGTTTTCCACCAATATATAATACCTCAAAAAGACCTAGAACCTACACAGATAGTCAGCGCAACACTCACACACACACAATTCACAAAACATTGAGATATACCCATACACATATATACATGAACATGAACACACACCATTAAAACACTGTAAAAACACGACCAAACTCCATTAAAAACCACCACTTAAATTGGCCGGGTTGGTCCGGCTCGAGGGCCATCGGTTTCTCGTCGGCCGGTATCTAGTCGATGTTCGGGGCTCGTCAATGATTTTTCTTGAAGTTTTGTTTTGGTTTTCACCGTAGCAGCAAAGTTTTTTTTTTAAAAAAAAATTTCAA